>NW_023458691.1:22027-25215 GCF_013731165.1 Rhagoletis pomonella
GCGATGTGTACCACGCCCATATATAGCAACACTGACGTACATCAGTGCAAAGCATCCAAAAAGCAAACTCGTAATCCTCGGGGACTATAACCTACCGAGTAGTTGGGAACAAGGAAAGGGTGCATTCCAAAACGTCAAAATACAAAGCATCAGTCCCTTTTATTTCTAAACCGAACTAGAAGAAAAAGTCTAGCTTGCGCAACCTAGTTAAAAATTAACATCTAACCGTGGTTGCGCACATTGGGCATTACAATCTGCTGAGGTTTAGAAATAAAAGAGACTGATGCTTTGTATTTTGACGATTTGGAATGCACTTATACTGTGAAGATATTCTCCGCGCGGAATTTATTTTAAGAGAATGCCAACAAGTTAACAAGATACCTAATCCATATGGTCAACTTTTGGACCCATGTTTCAGTAACATCGAAACTGTTGTCACCGCAGATCTGTACCACCCCGCCTTAAATGCTAATATCCACTTTAGCTCCAGTTTGAAGGTAAACTCTCCCCCTGTATACTGTTTTAAAAAAGCTTACTATATCGCACTCAATCGACTCTTCTTAAACACCAATTGGATCAACCTTTAAAAGCTAAATACACTCGATGAAAAGGTAATCCTGTTTTATGAAATAGTTTTTGATGGTATCGCCCGTCTTGTTCCGATTTTTAATAAGAAGCACCCCGAACACCCCTTCTGGTTTACTAAATGACTAATAAATAAGATTAAGCTTAAGAAGGCAGCACATGCTCACTATAAGAAATATAAATCTAGTTTTACCTAGAGAAGATTTTCTGCTCTACGGAGCGAATGCAGAACACTAGGCGCAACCTGTTACAGGAACTATGTTGCTGGCATTGGAATTATGTGACGAATAAAGGCGTAATGACACTAATATACCTTCTAACGTAACATGGGAGAGTCACACAGCTAGCAGTGGAGTTGAAGTAACCTCTTTGCGTCATTCTTTGAAAGCATATATGAATACTGCCCGAGGATTAGCCATGGGGAAGTAGACACTTTGAACGTACCGAAAGGTGATGTAGATCTAAGTGACATTGATGTCTGCTATGATGATGTTTATACACAACTTTTAAAGCTGAACGTTAAGAAAGGAGCTGGTCCATATGGACTGTCGAATCTGTTTTTGAAGAATTGCGATATCGGCCTCTGTGAACCAATCACACATATCTTTAGTGAATCCCTGCAAACTGGTGTGTTCGCCGTTGTATGGAAGATATCTTATATTAGTCCCATTCACAAAACTGAAGTCAGACGTATGTAATTACGGACCAATTTGTAACCAATCGTCGCTAGCTAAACTCTTGGAAAAAATTGTATTGCCCCGTATGTCCTTCGCATTCAAGAATATCATAACTACAAGGCAACACGGATTTACATGTGGTAGGTCGACATCCACTAATCTATATCAATACGTCACCTATATTTTGGATAAATTTAATGACAATAAAGATGTAAACGCAATATATACAGACTTCAGTAAAGCTTTCGACATCGTGGACCACAGCATACTACTTCATAAACTTGTTATGTATGGAGTAAAAAGGAGTGTTTTAAAATGGTTTTGATCTTACCTGTGTGAAAGATATCTGCAAGTCAGAGTCAATGGCTATAGTAGCTTCGCTTCTACTTGTTGTTGTTGTAGCGGCACTACTAAGCCCCGCTTTTTTCGGGTCTACGTTCAATCATTTTCGTCAAGCTCAACTAACGGGAGGCCCAGGAAACGAGCTGTTTCAATGGGTTCGGACCAGAGGGAGAGGGGTGTTAGCTGAGTCGGATTGAGCTGGCATGTAAAGAGGTGGTTGGTGTCGTGGGGGGATTCCCCACATGCCGGGCACTCATTGGGGATATTGGGGTCGAGTCTGGACATGTAGCTGTTGAGGCAGCTACAGTAGCCAGACTGTAATTGAGCCGGTTCTACGTACCGGAATGACTCGGGTTTTACCCGACCAAGGGCCGTTGTTTCGGCGACCTAACCACGCTTAGATCGGCGATACCCCGCAATCATTGTTCGCTTCTACTTCTGGAGTTCCGCAAGGATCACATCAGGGACCAATTCTGTTTAATATCTTCATAAATGACATTGGTAATAAACTTAAGTCTGAATATCTGGTCTATGCAGATGATTTAAAGATATATAGAAAGATAACCAGTGATGAAGACGTTGATATGCTGCAGCATGATGTTTATAAGACCCATGACTGGTGTACAACGAATAAACTCTGTTTAAACACGAAAAAATGCGCTGTTATGTCCTACTCCCTTTCGCGTGAACCGCATATACCTGTATAGTGGCTGAACGGTCAACAATTACAGGTGGACACAACCATTAAGTTTCGCCAGCCATATAAACAACATAGCATTACGAGCACACAAAACATTAGGGTTTATTCTCAGATCTGGCAAAGAATTTCGCAATCCGTACACTCTCATCCGACTGTTTAATGCACTGGTAAAACCAATCATTGAGTACTGCATGGAGCAGTTTGGTCACCGTTCACAGACCAGCTTGTCAATAGACTGGAAGCTCCTCAGCACAAATTCTGCAAATATTTGTCATACATTTTAAGCTCTTCGGGTGTAACCATGAACACCAATGAAGTCTACAAACATTTCGGAATCAGTAGCCTCATGAGCAAAATGCAAGTTGCCGACCTGTCCTTCTACAAAGTAATCAATGGTCACATTTGTTCACCTGAAATTCTTGAGCAATTTGGGTGCATCTGCCGCAAAAGTGGGCCTCAGAATCAACCGCCGACTCGAAACAACAAGGACGACAAAGAACTACACATTGCCCGGGCATAATAATAGAATCGCAAGACTTGTAAATGAACATTGCTCTACTATAAATTTCTTCGGAGGAACCCATGCGCTGTTTATGAAAAACGTGAAGGATCAACTACTTCTTGCTTGAAACATCACATACACCTTTACGATAGTCCACATGTTATAATGGTATTTTTTACATTGAATTGCGTCATTGAATTGTTTAATTGTTCTTGTAATATAATTATCCTAGAATGTTTAATGTGTTAAATTTTTACATTAGTACAAAGCCAATTGGCGTTCAGCGTTAAGCATTAATAAATTAAATTAAATTAAATTCAATTTTTGTAAAACTATACAACAAATATATAAAGTATAAATATGCCAAATTAAAGGGAATCTA
>NW_023458691.1:25315-39210 GCF_013731165.1 Rhagoletis pomonella
AGTATAAATATGCCAAATTAAAGGGAATCTAATTTCCTATTAAATGAGATCAAAATTTTCAAAATCCATCCATTTGTTTTTAATAAATCTTGAGTTCAAAAACAGCTCATTTTGAACTTTAACCTTTGATAATTCTTGTTCATGTTGTCTCCCAAAAAAAAAGGATACCGTTATACCCAGCTCATTGATCTCTATCGATCCCAATATTTTTGTGTTTTAATTTCAGATTTGGAGCCAAACTGCAATTATGCCAAAAATACTGGCCAAGTATATAAGTCCAAATTGTTAAATATATATTACTTTCATTTATTTCTTCAGAGTTGGGGCTTCTTTAATAGGAAAATTCATACGGCTTATGACCAGATTCATACCATGTAAACGCACCATAAAGATAGCCGTAACGTAAAACCTGAACTGCTAAAGGAAACCATAACGCTAAAGAAAATATTTACCTTTTCGGTCTGATTTGTAGTTTTGCCACAAAAAACACCCAAATCCACAGACTTTAAATTGGTTCGGATATTCATTTGCTCTTTTTCCAGTTTATTAGATTTACAATATTGATCAGCATTAAGATGGGGCTCCTTACTTCGTAGAACCGGAGCTTTCAATATCACCTCTTCAGGATCAGGTAGCACAGGTTGCTTTTCATTTATTTGGATTTCTCCAAGATGCAATGTTCCTCTTGGTTGTTCTACACTCAAATTGTACATGGATCGCAAGTTAATAAAAACTTCATCTGGCTGTAGGTTGGATAAATCTAAAGCAGTATTGAAATTACAACCCATTAAAGGATCTGACGAACTCATGTTGTTAAACTCTTTATTCTCATTAACATCTGCAAACCCAGTATTTGGTGTTGCATCTGAAGGAAATATGAAAACATTTCTATCATCTGACGGTGTAAGTGAAACCATTCCCGGCTTGTTTGAAGATTCTATATCACATTCATTAGTTAAAGTATGTGTTACTGATTCATCAGATAAATCCATTCTATCAATATCTTCAAAGAATGTCTGCATTTCTAAAAAAATATGAAAATTTATATTTCAAATACCCATGGCTTTTTTTATCTTACCAGTCGGAAGCAAATCCTTTATAATATTCAAGGAATCCCCTTCCTTGAAAATGTCTAAGGAATCGAATGCTTCGCTACAAGCGAAATCGATATCAAGAGAGTCATTATCATTGTCTGTCATGTTGGCGATAATTTCTTATTAGAGCCTTTAAAACTATACAGTTCTGCGCTACTCCAAATATGTGGTTTGTACTTTAATACTTTATTCTTTTTAATAATTAGTATTTATATTAAATCATACGATATGCAGAAGACAGCAATAGTCGAGAATAAAGGTATCGGTTACTCATGTTGTGGCGATACGAGTACCGGTTACATAATTTCGATACTTTTCATGAGTACTGAGTAGTATCGGGAATTTGATACGTTATGCCAAGTACTGGGTAAGTATCGCGGATACCAAAAATTATCGATGTTTTAAGAACTTTTTTAAGGAAAATAAAATTTAAGATTCATATAAAATATTTGGGTTAGCTGGGTTGGCTTTCCACAACAACGGCTTTTTGGTGTTTTCACAAAACTATCACGAATTTTGCCATGAAATTTGGCGGCGATGTAAGAATCGTATAATTTTACATTGGCTGAATTTCTTTATTCATTCTGAACGTTTGGAATAAACTTTTTTGTTTACTTATTCTTTAGAACGTTCCTGATGATATGTTAACGTATATTTCAAACACATTCCGGCTGTGAAATGTCAGCTCCCTGATAAACAAAAAATTTTCGGGTTAAAGTGTCACCGTTTTTGAAATATTTACATTTTTTCGAATTTAAAAAAAATCGTGCCTCTTCAAGTGTTTTCTTTAACTGCAACTACAAACCGGGCAATACTTAGTAAATTTTTTAACAAAAATACTTCCAGATAGTTGCCTCTCCATACTCAAATGCAATGTAGTTAAAATATATTAAGGAACCATCATAAAATTAGGACTATTTCTGGATTTTTAACTTCGTGATATTTTCTTCCCCCACTTTGACTATCTCGGATGAAAAAAAAAATGTACTGAGCTATAACTTTACATTACATAAAAAAATTGCACATTTCATACCGGTTACTCAATGTCTGGTTAACACTAATCTCCGGTTAAACATAGTTACCGACTTCCTGTTATATGCATGGAGTCGAAGTCGTCGATAACGATGTTTAACCGCAGATAAGTGTTAACCAGACACTGAGTAACCGGCCCTTACTGTTTCGAATAGAAAAAAAAGTTATGGCCGCTTTTGTGGGTAAAGGACTGAGACACGCTAGAATGTATTTAATAGATTTAAATTGAATTTGGTCTTGTTACCGTCAAATGACATGCTAAATAGTACAAAGGTACATTATTGCCTGCTCCTGACATTATTTTGTGTTACTTACCGGAATTAGTGAAAGTGGATTTTGTGAAATTGGACCTTTCGAACATTGTGTTATTAATACTATGACAGAGAACACGCAGTATACGTCGCATGAATATGCGGATATTCACCTAATTTACGGTGAAGCTTGCTGTAATGCCAGAGCTGCTCAAAGACTCTATGCAGAGCGATACCCCAATCGTCGACATCCGGGCCGTGAAGTATTCGCCCGGACCCATAGAGAAATATATGAATGTAAGTGATTTTTACACCTTTCTTGTTTGCTTGTTTGCTAACTATCATTTTTCACTTTTTTAAGGTCGCATACCTGGAAGGCGTGGCGGCGAAACAGGACATCCTGCAACGGTAGATGTTGAAGCTGTGTTAGAGGAAGTGGAACTAGGTCCATCGACTTCAGTGAGAACGATGGAAAGACGGACGGGAATACCAAAAACTACAGTTCACAAAACTTTAAAAGACCATCGATTTCATCCCTACCACATTCAACGTGTTCAGGCTCTACAGTAAAGAAATTACCTGTCGAGGGTTAGATTTTGCCGTGAAATGTTGCGAATTCATGCATCAGACCCCAACTTTTTTAATAAAATAATTTGGAGCGATGAATCATCATGCAAACGTGATGGTTATTTTAATTTACATAACCTTCACAGTTGGCAGATAGACAATCCTCTCGAAATGAGAGAAGATCGTTGGCAGTACCGGTACAAAATAAATTTTTGGTGCGGTATTTTTAATTGTCAGATATTGGGACCTGTGGAACTGCCGCCAACGCTCAACTCTCACAGTTATTTAGAGTTCCTTCAGGAACGGCTTCCAACTCTTTTGGAAGATGTACCCTTAAACCTGCGGCGAAGACTATGGCTGCAAAATGACGGGTGCCCTGCTCACTACGGGCGTGAAGTAAGAGCTCATTTAGACGAAACTTATCCTCGCCGATGGATTGGACGATACGGGCCAATCACGTGGCCCGCTCGATCGCCAGACCTGAATCCATTCGATTTTTTCTACCGGGGCTGTCTTAAGGACAAAATTTATTCAAAAACAATTCAAAACGAAGAGCATTTGCGGGAACAAATAAATGGAGCTGCTGCTGAGATAGCCTAATTGAGTTTAAGATCTCTAAAAGCGTCTTTTCTTAAAAGGTGCCGAGCTTGTATTAGAGTAGAAGGTCGCCAATTTGAGCATATTTTATCAATAAATGAATAAATTTTTCTTCAAAAAACTCATGTATATCTTACTTCACGTGAACCCATCCTTCACACAAAATATTGATAGATGTAGCCCTTGTTATAGACTCTAGTCCGAATTCCGGTAAGTAACATAAAGTAATGTCAGGAGCAAGTAATAATGTACCTTTGTACTATTTAGCATGTCATTGGTCAGTAATAAGAGCAACTTAAATTTAAATCTATTAAATGCATTCTAGCGTGTTTCAGTCCTTTACCCACAAAAGCGGCTATAACTTTTTTTTCTATTCAAAACAGTTAGTGTGGAACCTTTCTGAAATCTTTATTAAATAAGCAATTTTTTTATGTAATGTAAAGATAAAGCTCAGTACATTTTTTTTCACCCGAGATAGTCAAAGTTGGGGAAGAAAATATCAAAAAGTTAAAAATCCAGAAATAGTCCTAATTTTATGATGGTTCCTTAATATAGTTTAACTACATTGCATTTGAGTATGGAGAGGCAACTATCTGGAAGTATTTTACATAAAAAATTTACTATGTATTGCCCGGTTTGCAGTTGCAGTTAAAGAAAACACATGAAAAGGCACGATTTTTTTAAATTCGGAAAAATGTAAATATTTCAATAACGGTAACACTTTTACCTGAAAATTTTTTGTTTATCAGGGAGCTCACCCCCCCACCTACCTTCCCCTAAAGTTTGGCACGTTACTTTTGGGACACCCTGTATAACGAAAATTTTTGATAAAAAACCGCGTGATTTTATATAAATCAATTTTTTTTTTTATAAAAATCAATACTTCAATAAATAATAAAAATTTTTAATAAAAAATCGCACGGCCTAAACCGCAACCGCCCCTGTGAGATAACCATTCTAGTAGCGTTGGATCTGTCACAGGAGTTTGATACCGTCAACCACTCCACGCTGCTAGAAAATATAGAGGCCTCCTCTCTCCCACAGAGGCTCAAACGATGGTCTACGAATTATCTGAGTAATCAACACTTGTCAGTAATGTTTAGAGACAAATCGAACAAACATAGAAAAATAAAGCAGGGGGTTCCACAGGGTGGTGTCCTTTCCCCATTACTGTTTAACTATTATATTTCCAAGCTTTTTCAACCACCAGTGGAAGCCTCCTTACGCTGACGATTGTTCGATAATGGCGTATGGGAATGGTATTGATGAATAGTGTTCGAAAGTAAACGGGTATCTCTCGGAGCTTTCTCGCTTCTTCACTGCTAGGAGCCCCCTACAAAATCCTCCGCGACCTTGTTTACCACCTGGACGAAGGAGGTCAACCAACCGCTGGGTATTCACGTTGATGGCACACCAATTCCAACGGTGAATAACCCCAAATACTCGGAGAAACTTTCGACAGTCTGCTCTCCTTCTCTGCGCACGCAACCGTAATTGTCAACAACGTACAGAGCCGCAACAAGGTTCTCAAGTCGCTAGCCGGCAGTACTTGGGAGAAAGAAAGGGGAACGTTGCTGGCAACATACAAGGCAATTGAATTGAATTACGCAGCACCAGTGTGGTCACCGGAGACTAGTAGGACGCAGTGGATGAAGCTGCAGACGACCCAAAATACTGCACTTCGGACAGCACACTTAATGTCTTCTGATGTCGCCAGAACACCACCTGCATAATGAGGCGAAAAGGCTCGCCATAAAGGAGCACAACACAATGATCTGCAAGCGATTCCTAGTAGGGAGCCATAGACGTGGACACCCGAACAGACACTTGCTTGCAGAGGAGCCTCGCCAAAGCACTTCAGGAGGCACCTATATGAACTGGCGGACGAATTCCAGAGGTTTATAAACCAACCCCTGAACCCGTCAGCTTACCGACAGGCCTTGAACGGCATTCACAGGGAGTCAGTCTTGAGTTATGTAGACTCCAGACATGTAATGCCGTTCTAGGCATACAACCACCTGACGTCGATGAGACGGAGCTTCGTCTGCCGCGGGAGACTAGAAACACAATAGCCCAACTTCGCTCTGCAGGAGGTTAAACTCATACCTTAGCAGATTAGATGCAGATATGCCAAATGAGTGTCCAGCATGCGGGAGACACCCCACGACTCGAAACATCTCTTCGTATGCGCGGAAAACCCCACACAACTAACGCATTTGTACCTGTGGACAGACCCCATTGAGGTTGGACCGTTATTGATACTTCTGTTAGTTGAGATTGACGACAACGACTGAGATACTAACCGATTCCTTATAGTTTCTTTGAAATCTTGAATGGTTCTGTTTTGGAAAGCCAGTCGGGAAAATATTCCTTGAGTTTGGTCCAAATTTGAACAAAATAAAAATTAGGCCGTGTAGAGAAGCCTTTTCCGATCTTGAAAGTGGAAACCACAGAGCGCGGAGTCTTCCATATAAAAAGTTTTACCTTTTAAAGTTTTACCAAGCAAATTTCATTTAGAGGACTCCCTTAAACTCTTAGAGCCGCTTACTCGATGTCCGTTTAGCTCTAATCTGCGGTTAAACATCGTTATCGACGTCTTCGACTCCATACATACAACAGGGAGTCGATAACGTCGATAACTATGTTTAACCGGAGATTAGTGTTAACCAGACATTGAGTAACCGGCCCTTAAAGTCTTAAACCGTGTAAAACTCGTAAGCTTACGAGGCTTTTATGGGAACGCCCCCTTTGTGGAAAGGTGCGTAAAGTGACTGTTTGACAAGTCAACCAGGATTTTACGAAGCAATTTTTGTTTCGTAGTATTTCCAATAACATCCCACTATTGTGTCTCTTATCACTCTTGGCTAAAATGCAATTAAAATGACGAAAACTAGCGAAAAATTGGTCAATAAAGTTAGTGGATGAAATACATTCATTTTAGTCGCGTGTTATTCTTTTAATTTATTTGCATTATTTTATCATATATTTTAGTATACAAACTTCGGCCCCTCGGCAACACTAAGGTTTACGACGTCGTTTGCGCATCAAATTTGCCTCGTAAATTTACGAGGGGCTCGGAAATAGAGCTCCATAAAAATTTTGACAGTTCTTTTACAAGGCTCGTAAATTTACGATCTTTACGAGGCTTTTACGAGTTTAAGGGAAAACCCCTATTGATTACATTTAACACTGGGATTCAGTGATTCACCCTGGCATTCAGTAAGCGGTCTCTAGTCACTAATAGTGACTTTTGGTGGTGAACTTGGATTTTGAGACTATTTGGTATTCAGTACGCTATCTCACGTCTCTAGTCTCAAAAATAAGTCACTAATTTGTCAGCTGGCTAAGAGCCGGCTTATTTGTTTCCATTTTATTAAAAAAAAACGCGAAAATGACGCGAGGAAATTTGTTCAACAAGAATTTCATTAGGAAATAAACCAAAATTCTGTAATATCACAGGTTAGGTTAGGTTAGGTTGAAGTGGCTGCCAGTGACCCCACTAGCACACATAGGCCCTTGGTTGTGGGCCCGTTGTGATACCACGCGGATCGTTAGAAACCCCCTACTCAAACCATCGTGTGGATTTCGCGAAACCCAGAACTTGCCGTATGCCTACTTCGGCTATGTCGGTTAGGTCCTCAAAGAATCCTGAACCCATAAACTTTTGTCTTCTTCTACAAAGTGCGGGGCAATCGCATATCAGGTGCCGCAAGGTTTCCGGCTCTTCTTCATTTCTGCAGCTTCTGCAGAAATCGTTATGGGGGATCCCTAACCTCTCCGCGTGCCTTCCGATAGCAACATGGCCTGTTAGCAGACCCACAGCTGCGGCTAGGTCCCCTCTGCTCAGCATGAGGAGATCCTTCGACCGCTTTTTGTCCCATTTTGGCCATGTAAGCTTCGTCTTGTTGCAAGTGGTTAGGCTATCCCACCTGTCCCTTGCTAGTTTAAGAGACAGAATGAGCTTGCAGGTAGCGAGCGGCATGCCTAATTCCTTCCAGGCCCGCGAAAGTGGAGCGGATGTGCCCTCTCTTGCAAGTTCGTCCGCCTTTTCATTGCCTGGTATGTTCCGGTGTCCCGGAACCTATACCAAGTGAAGCGCAGACTGCTCAGCCATCTCGTTTAGAGATCTGCGACAGTCTGCTACGGTTTTTGAACTGCATGTGACGGAGTCGAGCGCTTTGAGTGCGGCCTGACTGCCTGAGTAAATGAAGATATCGTTATAAATGACTTCTCTTGTACGTAGGTGTTCCACCGCTTCCTGTATAGCAGCGACCTCAGCTTGAAAGACGCTGCAGTGATTGGGTAAGCGAAAACATATTTCCAGCCCCAGCCGCGCTGAGAAGACCCCCCCTCCTACCTCGCCGTCTAGCTTAGAGCCATCGGTGTAGAGGTGGAGAGATCCATTTGCATCGGGAGCCCCTCCTGACCAGAATTTGCTATCTGGAATGGAAATCCTATACCTCTTTGTATATCTACGTGCTTTAAGATTGCGGTATGGCCTTCCTGAGTGTCCCTCCAGCCTGGTAGTTCCCTCAACGTCAAGGCGGCACACCCCGCTGATTGTTTTCCAACAATTTCAGTTGGCAAGATGTCGAGCGGCACGCACATAGCCTCCGATGGAGTTGTACGCAGAGCCCCAGGAGCAGTTCTTTGCACCTTTTGGAGTGCTTCAGTTGTAGATTTCCTGTTGAGACTTGGCCACCATACCCAGACCCCATATAATAGAATCGACCTAACTACTACCGTGTATAGCCAGTACATGATGCTAGGGGACAGCCCCCAGCTACGCCCAATCGCCCCCTTACAGCTGTAGAGGGCTACCGTCGCTTTTTTAACACGCTCTTGTATATTTTGCCCCCAGTTCAGCTTTTTGTCCAGGACTACGCCTAGATATTTTGCGGTCTCTCCTAGCTTCAGAATCTTGTTTCCTATGGCAGGGAGCTGAAGTGAGGGGATCTTGTACTTCCTGGTAAATAGCACCAGGTCCGTTTTATCTGGATTAACACCCAGACCTTTCACCTTGGTCCATCTTTCGATTAACCTTAGTCTGTCCTGCATAATGTCACACAGAGTTTGTGGAAATTTTCCACTCACAACCACCGCAAGGTCGTCAGCATACGCAATGACCTTGGCGCCTCCCTCCCCTTCCAAGGTCTACAATAACTCATTTATCGCCATGACCCATAAAAGGGGGGAGACGACCCCACCCTGCGGGGTTCCCCTGCAAACGTGTCTGTCCAGCGACACCCCCGCCAGTTCCGCCCGCACGACCCTGCCTGCTAGCAGCTGTCGTATAAGCGACACCAGCTGTGAGTCGATGCCCAGACCCGTTAGAGCTGATGTGATTGCTTCAGTTGTGATGTTGTTGAAAGCACCCCCAATGTCTAAGAATTCTATCAAGGTGTATTCCTTTATCGCAAGGGATTTCTCAATATGCGACACGATTTCGTGTAGCGCTGTTTCGGTGGACTTCCCCTTCGTATAGGCATGATGCGAAGCCATAAGTTTGTCTGCAACCGATTCCCTAAGAAAGGATTCAATCAGTCGCTCTTGAGCTGGAAAGATAATAGAATAATAGGTCTAAAATCTTTGGCGCTAGTATGGGATGTTCTTCCCGCTTTAGGAATGGAGACAACCCTTGACCTTCGCCAGGTCTCCGGAATGTAGTTAAGAGTGAGGACTCCCTTAAAAATAGCATACAGCCATTTTGAGCTTAGCTCCATAGATTGCTGCGGCTGAATCGGTGTAATACCATCTGGACCCCCAGATTTGTAAGGCTTGAAGGATCCTATTGCCCACATTAGTTTTTCTTTGGTGATGAGGTCTACCGTAACCGGTTGACCGCTATCTCTTATTGGCTCGTTCAGTGGCTGCTCGGTGGCGCCTGGAAAGAGCGTGCTCAGAATATGGTCCAGGGATTCCTCCCCAGTTTCCGTCCACACTCCGTCGGATCTTAGCAAGCATCCCGGGGCGACACGAGGTGAACTAGAGAGAACCTTCCTGAGCCTAGAACCTTCTGATACGGATTCCATACCACTGCAAAAGTTCCTCCATCAGGATCTCTTGCTCTTCCTTAATAGTTATTTGTAATCTTTCAAGTTTAAATTATAGATTTCCCATTGCATATCGTCTCCCGAGGATTTTGCGAGATTGAAGGCTCTACGACAATTTTTGCGGGCCTCGTCCATCTCTGAACTCCACCAGGGTGTTTTCTTTTTGCCTCTCGGCTTTACCATGGGGCATGCCTGATCCAGAGCCTTGCCACACGCCGCAGTAAAGCGATTTGCCAGCCTATCTAGGTCCCTAGAGTTTCCTGGAATTGCTAGTGTGGTTCTTGAGAGCCGCTTATCAAGCTCTTTTCTGTACTTATGCCAATCGGCTTTCTTTAGATTTCTTCTGGGAGGTACCTTGGACGGGACCCCATCTAAGTCGAATTGGATGAAGCGGTGATCAGAGAGGGAATGCTCATCAAGCACCCTCCAGTTCCTGATCATAACCTCCGCATCTTCTGAGACGAGGGTAACATCCAGGACCTCTCTTCTGCCCTTCGTTATGAAGGTAGGCGCGCTACCCCTATTGCTTATAACTAAGTTAGATTTTAGTATGAATTCAAAGAGTGACTCACCCCGTTCATTGATGTATCCGCTTCCCCATGTGCTATGGTGTGCATTCGCATCACCTCCTAAAATCAGGGCCCCGTCCCAGCGCTCGACCAACTGTTCGACCGGTAAGGTTGGAACAGTCCTGTCATGTGCCAGATACATCGAGGCAAGCCTTTTTGTCGTCCGTTCGCCTCCAGACTAATGGTGGTGGTGTCCTCGTCACTGAACTGAGGAAGAAACAATATTTTTAGTTTGGTACTTACAAGAATGCAGGCCCTTGGTTTACCTATGGTAGCTCCACTTATCAAAGTGTGCTCTGCCGACTTCAGCCCGCAAATTCTATGCCCTATAACCCAGGGCTCCTGGATGAGGGCGATGTCTGCTGCCCCTTTTGAGAGCTGGAGCAGCAGTGCAGCCGGCGCTGCTTTGCTGTGGTGAAGATTAATCTGGAGGACGCGAACCATCTTGGCCGCACCTTCCCACCCCCTCCACCTCTATTGAGTTCGCCTCGTCGTCGTCTGACTTCAGCTCCTTTTCTGTGTATTTCCGGAAGATATGGTCGACTCCCACCACCCTCACCAGCCAGGTCATCCATCGGAGTGGCCTGGTTGGATTTCTCGACCACCTCATCCTCGCTATTGTCTTCTTCCGGCTCAACTTCGTTGCCTCTTGCTGCGTTCACGTCGTTCGTGTACACCCTTATCTTCACGGTGTCGAAACCGTAATTAATGACGCCCCCAGTCTTTTCGAGGAGTGGCAAGGACTCCTTGTTTAACAGAAGGACCGCCTGACGAGTCGCCTTTGTTCTATGCTCCAGTCGCACCACCTTCCAATTGTGAGAGGGTAACTCGGGATTAAAGAGCCTTATATGCGCCTTGCGTCTTGGCCCTCTTCGCCTTGTTTTGCGCAACTTCCATCGTTCTGTAGCGCTTTTCCCTAGCTGGTGGCTCTCCGAGCACTGGCAGCTGATAGTCGGGCACTATCGTCATTGCCCACGCTATTTCCGACCGGATCTCTTCCACGTGACAGGGCAGCGCCCTGCTACACAGGTCCGGTGTTAAAGCGGATCTCTTCAAGATCCTCATGGCAGCCTTCCGGTGCTTAGAAATGGCTGAGAAAGCGTAGGTGTAGGGGGAGGCGGGGCCCGCGCATGAGCTCCAGCGCCCCCTGGGGCTGCAAGCTGCAAGCCAGGTTTGCCTTCACTGGTGCCGGGAAAATCCCGTTTCGGTTCTCCAACACTATTCCATTCCGCTTTTGTGGATGCGCGAGACCCCGGCATCGCCAGAGACTTGCGTTCCTCACTGATGTTGGCCACATCGTGGCTAGTAGAGGGACCTTGCATCGCATGGGCCCCATGGTGTCTGGGCAATTGCCCTTCCGACTTTTTATGAGTGCCGGTCTCAATTTCCGTCGTTGTTGTTGTTTTTGTTTGTTGTTATTCCCACGAGTCGCGTAGAAAGGGTTCGTCGGCCCCGGGCAGAGATCCGCAGTACCCAGGGTAAAGCCATAGAATGCAACCGGGTGCGGCCTGGTTCCCAGAGGGCTTCGTTAGCTACTGGGCTATTTAGGGGCTCCCAGCCAGGCTGATCCTCAGTACGGTACGCGTAACGCCTTGATCCAGCCCCTACCTCCAGACCACGATCAAGGACCATTTCCGTATGACATATTGATGAAAGAACACATAAGCACACAGCACTGATCCCTGATCTTAGCTGGACACCCTCCCGACATCGCACGGGATTGCTCTGTTGTGCCCGTTTCCAGCCGGCACCCTCGCGGAGGGTTCAGTCCGAGGATTCTCGACAGCCGTAATATCATACAAATGTATTGAAAAAAAAAATATTTTTTTGTTATTAAAACTTTAAAATCTAAAGATTGTTAAAAACAAAAACTAATAAAGAAATACTAAATAAAAAAAAAAAATCCTCTACGGCCGAGGAGGACTTGTACCCGGACCCTCGCGGCTGCCAGCCTAATGCTTTGACCATTCGGCCATTGCGACTCTTTGAGCGGTGCAGGCAAAAGGCATACATAAACAGTATCAGTTGATTGTCTGTGCTTGCTTTCACCACACATATTTGGTGAACTTTTTGTGAATCTCTCCTTCTGAATACCCAAATCGTCTCAAGTCACTAATTGCTAATCTCAAATTTAGTGACTTGAGATGAGACTGAATTACTGAATCCCAGGGTTACTGATTGGCATAGCATTGGGCTGCCGTTTATGGTTATTTCCAAACGAAATTGTTGTTGAACAAATTTTCTTGCTTAATTTTTGCGTTTTTTTTTTAATAAAATGGAAAGAAATTATCTTTTCCTCCATATTTTTATTTTTGTGAACTGCTCTTAGCCAGCTGAGAAATTAGTGACTTATTTTTGAGACTAGAGACGTGAGAAAGTGTACTGAATACCAAGTAGTCTCAAAATCCGAGTTCACCACCAAAGGTCCTCCACAACCACGCTGTGCAGACATGGTTTTCTTGCGCTCTTCGTAATCGCCTTATTGTGTTAGCGAAGGTTACTATTAATATATTGGTTACTTTGCAATGGTTTAAGTGTACTACAATTTTGAGACAGTAAATCTTTACAAAATCTAAAATCTTTCAATAAATGATCTAATAATAAATAATAATATAATCAGAAATCATATTATGCCTTGTAGTTGTGGCCAAAAAGTTGATCGCGGCCAGTCGAAAGCGCAGTGCGCGAAGTGCAACGAACTTTTCCATACCGATTGTGTTTGTATTTTGCTGTCGCATTCTGAATTTATGCTCAATACAGATAAGAGCTTCTTGTAAGGTCTGCGCGGATATACGTCGGAGCTCTTTACGTTCGCCTCCTCCACCCTTGGTTTCTAATGAAGCGAATACTGGAAATATGTCAAATAATATCAAATCGACTTCAATTAACCCCAAGCCGAAGTCACTTACCTCTTTGTCCAAAGAGATCACAACTCTTCGTGCTGAGAATGCCCGAATGCTTCAGCTGATAACAGCTTTGCATGAAGATAAAACGAATCTAATGAAGATAGCTGAAAATTCGCATTTCGAACTGCTTGCTATTAAAGAGAGCGCGCGATAAAGACAAAACAATTGCCTTGCTCACCTCTGAGGTTAAAGAGCTTCGTAATGTTGTTAGTGCCATCTATAATAACAAAAAGCCTCCTGTGGAATCACAACCAACTGCGGCTCATCCTAATAATCAGAAGCCAGCTGTAGATAACAAGTCATCTTCGACTATGCTCACTGCCAAAAACAATGCTGACATCAACAGTATTGGCGCTTCATCGGCTTTTTCATAGTTGCGTTCCAGATGCTCACGATATTCACGATTTGCAGGTTTTTTTTTGCAGGAAAGCGTTCCAGGTGCCAAAAAAACTGCAAGTCAAACCACTTATGTGAGAGTAACTTGCTCTCTCTCTCAGTCAGAATTGCAGGTTTTAGTCCGAAGTTTTTCTTCCTGCAAGTTCATGAAAAGTGTCAAACGATAGGCAGGGTTGCATTTGTAAACAAAAACAGATAGCAAAGAACATAAAGCGCCACGGACACAATCAAATAAATACGTCAAGCATTGCATATGTTTGAGATTGGCTCGTGTCTTGCCCGCAAACGTTCAAATGAACGCGTTAATTCAACAAACAATTTATTTTTCTTGTCCGCGCACTTGCTCACCACGACGATCAGAAGGCAAGTGCGCTTGTTTTTTGTCAAGCAAAACGCGATCGTCTCCATGGCGCTTAACATTAAAAAAAAA
>NW_023458691.1:39310-41103 GCF_013731165.1 Rhagoletis pomonella
TCAAGCAAAACGCGATCGTCTCCATGGCGCTTAACATTAAAAAAAAAATGGAAGTAGTTACAGGAAAGGTGGTTTTTCGCGTTCCAAGTGACTTTTATTTTTTCTCTCTTACTCCACTCTTTCAAGAGAGTACACGAAGTTATATGGAACGCAACTCATGTGTTATTGGCGTTACTTCTGATGATCACGAATCAACTAGCAAACGTCAAGCTGTGAGGTTGTACTTTATTGTGCTCTAATTTTGGCTTTCTACTTACTAAGTTCATTGTGCTAATTCTGAGTTAAAGTAGTGATAAAAAGCATCATAGTGTGAAATAATTGAAGCTAAGTGAAAGTTATTGCGTTTTATATTAAAGTAAATTTAATTAAATTTCACTAGCATACATTCTAATCTTGCCGAGTCATTTGTTGCTATCATTGTTGTTGTATCCTTTGTATCCTGAATTCATTTTGTTTCTGCACATTTGTTTTACTCTTTTTGTTTACTTCTTCTGGTAATTCTTGTCACAGCTGTTTGCGTTGCGTTTATTAAGTGTCATAATTACAATGATACTCAAACTGTTCGCTACATTTATTTAAAGCTATTTACATCGGCTCCTTAATTGTTATAATTTATTTTGTTTGTCTTTTATTAACGAGTGGTATTACATAAATCTTTCAATATGAAGTGCGATCTTGATAGGTGCCAAATTAAAAGCGATTCTGAACGCTACTTATCGTGCTGGCTGTGTGATAGTATTTGCTATCTGAAATGTGCTGGTTTGACGGGAAGAATTCTGGACGCTATTAATGATGGCAAGGGCCTTCGCTGGTCTTGCGTAAAGTGCAGGTCAACCGAAGTTGATTCTTTCAAGCTATTTAGGCAAACCAGAAATGGTTTTACAGAAGTAGGAAGATAATTGTCGGTACTGAGAGAAAAATTTAAGCATTATGAAAATATGTTTAAATCATTCAAATGCTTAGATACTTTGCAATCTGTTAAGGATATCCGTGTGTCTAAACGTAAGCGTCTTCATAGTCCATCTAAGGAAATTATTGCCGTTGCACGTCAGAATAACCTTCCGACTGACTCAATTAATTTAATAAATAATAAAGAGCCTGAAGTATCTTCCCCTTCACCTATTGAAGTGGTGGCATCATCTTCAAAGCCTCCACCCCCTTCCCTATCCTCAACTACTAACGCAGTAACTCAACCCCTTCCGTCGGTACTCCAGTCTGATACAAGGAAACTAGCTGTGGTTCCGCCAAAGAAGTCAATCTTTGTTTCTACACCTTTTTCAGTTTTAGTTCAGAAAGTTGCAATTTAGATTCAGAAAGTTACAATTCAAGTTCAGAATTTCCATTTCAAATTCAGAATTTCCATTTCAAGTTCAGAAAATTACAATTCATATTCAGAATTTCTATTTCAATTTCAGAAAATTACAATTCAAATTCAGAATTTCCAGTTATAATTCAGAAAGTTACAATTCATATTCAGAACTTCCATTTTAAATTCAGAAAGTTGCACTTTAAATTCAGAAAGTTACAATTCATATTCAGGATTTCCATTTCAAATTCAGAAACTTTCATTTCAAATTCAGAAAGTTACAATTTGAAGTTCAGAAATTTCCAATTCAAATTTAGAAATTTACAATTTAAGTTCAGAAAATATCAAATTAAATTCAGAAAACTTTTTATTTTAAATTTGCATTGGAAGAAAAAGTCTTCTCAAACAACGAGAGTCAGTTTAACCAAGGACCGTAACAGCTATGGGGCGGTATTATCACTTGCGAAGCGAATGAATTTGGCGAAGC
>NW_023458691.1:41203-44252 GCF_013731165.1 Rhagoletis pomonella
TCAAGCAAAACGCGATCGTCTCCATGGCGCTTAACATTAAAAAAAAATGGAAGTAGGTACAGGAAAAGTGGTTTTTCGCGTTCCAAGTGACTTTTATTTTTTCTCTCTTACTCCACTCTTTCAAGAGAGTACACGAAGTTATATGGAACGCAACTCATGTGTTATTGGCGTTACTTCTGATGATGACGAATCAACTAGCAAACGTCAAGCTGTGAGGTTGTACTTTATTGTGCTCTAATTTTGGCTTTCTACTTACTAAGTTCATTGTGCTAATTCTGAGTTAAAGTAGTGATAAAAAGTGCTTATGAGCATCATAGTGTGAAATAATTGAAGCTAAGTGAAAGTTATTGTGTTTTATATTAAAGTAAATTTAATTAAATTTCACTAGCATACATTCTAATCTTGCCGAGTCATTTGTTGCTATCATTGTTGTTGTATCATTTGTATCCTGAATTCATTTTGTTCCTGCACATTTGCTTTACTCTTTTTGTTTACTTCTTCTGGTAATTCTTGTCACAGCTGTTTGCGTTGCGTTTATTAAGTGTCATAATTACAGTGATACTCAAACTGTTCGCTACATTTATTTAAAGCTATTTACATCAGCTCCTTAATTGTTATAATTTATTTTCTTTGTCTTTTATTAACGAGTGTATTACATAAATCTTTCAATATGAAGTGTGATCTTGATACTTGCCAAATTAAAAGCGATTCTGAACACTACTTATCGTGCTGGCTGTGTGATGGTATTTACCCAAGAATGATAGAATACAAGATTGCGCCGTCCTGGCCGTTGACATTTGTGTACCACAAGTAAACAAAGAATAGAGCGAAAAGAAGAACGAATTGAAACTGCTTAAACGGTTCACTTTACAGCGAAAAACGGTTTTAATTTTGCTAAATGCGAAAATATTGCATTTTCACATAATCTATTAGAGAATAGTGAACGTTAGTGCACTCGATTGCTTTGCAATCGAAGCTTCTGCAGCAAACATTTTAGTGCACTCCATTGCTTTGCAATTAAGGCTGATGCAGCAAACTGCGGCAGGATCCCAGCGGGATTATTTAGTTAACTTGCTAAAGGAGGATTCTTGGAGCAGAAGCGAAGTGATTGTGACGAAATGCTGGCAATATAATAATATAGATACATTTCGAGAACGGCTTTACCGCGCCCTATGTATACAAAATGCAGCGATTCGTCGCAGCGCTACAGTTGCATCTACGCATCTCGCATCTTGACGGCTGTCGAAATTTAGCACAGGGCACTTCATTCTATTCGTTTTTAAACCGTCTTCAACTCAAAAAGCACTCACAAATTGCAAATTAACACAATTTAAACTGATTTTCCACTTATATTTAAAATTCTCTTTGTCGCTGATTTGTAAACAAAGGTTTATTTACAAGTTACCACAACTGTCAAAATCCGCAAAACCAAAGTAGCGGTACCACTGACGGCGCCACCTTTGTTCGCTGCACCGTGGTATTTACCATCTGAAATGTGCTGGTTTGACGGCAAGAATTCTGGACGCTATTAATGATGGCAAGGGCCTTCTCTGGGCATGCGTAAAGTGCAGGTCAACCGAAGTTGATCTTTTCAAGCTATTTAGGCAAACCAGAAATGGTTTTACAGAAATAGGAAGGGAATTGTCGGTACCGACAGAAAAGCATTATGAAAATATGTTTAAATCATTCAAATGCTTAGATACCTTGCAATCTGTTAAGGATATCCGTGTGTCTAAACGTAAGCGTCTTCATAGTCCATCTAAGGAAATTATTGCCGTTGCACGTCAGAATAACCTTCCGACTGACTCACTTAATTTATCTTCTCCGTGTCCTCCAGCATCAGAAATCTGCTTCGGATAATAAAGAGCCTGAAGTATCTTCCCCTTCCCCCATTGAAGTGGTGGCATCATCTTCAAAGCCTCCACCACCTTCCTTATCCTCAACTACTAACGCAGTAACTCAACCCCTTCCGCCGGTACTCCAGTCTGATACAAGGAAACTAGTTGTGGTTGTGCCAAAGAAGTCAATCTTTGTTTCTACACCTTTTTCAGTTTTAGTTCAGAAAGTTGCAATTTAGATTCAGAAAGTCAGAGTTCAAGTTCAGAATTTCCATTTCAAATTCAAAATTTCCATTTCAAGTTCAGAAAATTACAATTCATATTCAGAATTTCTATTTCAATTTCAGAAAATTACAATTCAAATTCAGAATTTCCAGTTATAGTTCAGAAAGTTACAATTCATATTCAGAACTTCCATTTTAAATTCAGAAGGTTGCAATTTAAATTCAGAAAGTTACAATTCATATTCCGGATTTCCATTTCAAATTCAGAAACTTTCATTTCAAATTCAGAAAGTTACATTCGAAGTTCAGAAATTTCCAATTCAAATTTAGAAATTTACAATTTAAGTTCAGAAAATGTCAAATTAAATTCAGAAAACTTTTTATTTTAAATTTGCATTGGAAGAAAAAGTCTTCTCAAACAACGAGAGTCAGTTTAACCAAGGACCGTAACAGCTATGATCTTTGTGATAAAAATCATAATTAAATTTTTATAATTGGACTTGTATTTTTACAAGTTTTAATTTAACTTGCTCTGTATGTATGTATGATTGCTAGGGGCAAATTTTGCAATAACTTTTTTGCCAACTTCCCGATGACCTAGAGACTTGAAATTTCACAATACAATGCAATACAAAATATGAGTTAATCCGATAGGTGGCGCAGGAGTCGAGATATTTTAAAAATCCGTATTTATAGACCGATTATTTTCATATTTAGAACGTATACTATCTATGAAAAGAAATAACTCCACGAAAAATTTTGCCGATACGTTTGGTAAACGAGTAATTTGGTCCGACCACCGTGGTTTTATTGTGTTAAATTGTAAAATATATAATTTATAAAAAGAACTAATAGTGAAAATGTTAAAAACGTCGATTTTTGTGATGATATTAGCAAATTCTACATAGTGCATCTAAAGTTTCTACATTCAATCATATTTCAGAAATACTTTACCGCTTGGAAGATAGCCAATAACTCTCGGTCGTA
>NW_023458691.1:44352-46181 GCF_013731165.1 Rhagoletis pomonella
CAGAAATACTTTACCGCTTGGAAGATAGCCAATAACTCTCGGTCGTATGTGCTTTGCTTTGCTTGCGTTTCGGACATTCGTTTCGAATAAAACCCGAGTGACTTCAGTGTGCCGTTAACCAGTTCGTTCAGCGCGGCGCCTACGCAAAAATTGCTTGCGTCAACGTAAAGTACGAGTTTTGCGTTTGCTGAGTTTTAACATGCGCTAGGCAATGTTTACATTCCTCGAACATTTTTTCAGCGGCGGAATTCCACTTGATTGGCATTTTGTCTCTTTTTTTGTTAGCTTTTGCAGCTGCCCTTGCCTATAAGCAGCGTCAGGCAGACATCGCCAGTATACATTTAACATTGCTAGGAAACTTCTTAGTTCATGTGCTAACGATGGTTTTGCAAAGTCGATTATTGCCTGAACTCGTTGTGTTGTTGGAGTAATGCCATCTTTGCTCTGAGAATAGCCCAGTAGCCCAAAAAATCTACTTATAGTCGACCAAAGATACACTTCGTTGCTTTTATTTTAAGACCATGATGCCGCAGTTTTTTGAAGACATTTTTCATGTGTTGAATGTGCTCATCGAGATTGTTCGATGCTATGCATATGTCATCGACGTACACTGTATCGTAGTCCATGTCCCGGAAAATTTCATCCATTTATCGCTGAAATGTTTGGTTAGCATTGCATTGGCCGAATGTCTTTACATTAAATTCGTACAATTCGAGTGGTGTAATTATGGCTGTTTTTTCCGATGTTCAAGAGCGATCGGTATCTGATGACACGCACGTTCTACATCGATTGTACCATTGAGCTTGTATGAGAAGTCGTGGATATGTGACAAGGGGTAGCGGTCTGGTGTTGTTACGCTGTTCAGCCGCCTATAGTCCCCGCATGATCGTCGTTCGCTTTTATTCTTCTTTTCCACCATATGCAGTGGACTTGCCAATTGGCTGCTGCTTGGGCTGCAGATGCCTTGTTTCAGCATGTAGCTGAATTCTCCTTTAGCTATCGCAAGCTTTTCTGGATTTAGTCGACGAGCTTTTGACACGACTGGTGGGCCGTTTGTAAGAATGTAGTGCTGCATTTTTGCATTTGTCTTAGGTGCTGAATATTTGAACGGCTGCGTTAAGTCGTTGTACTCGCACAACAGCAATTCGAAACAATCGCTGCTAACTGGCGATACGGTGTAAAGCTTCTGTACCTGTACGCTACAATCGGAGCCCTTTGCTGTCAAGTTTGTTGCTCTGTCGATCAGAAGTTTTCTACGAACGTCGACCATAAGCCCGAATGCATGCAGAAAATCTGATCCGATTTTTGGTTTTGTAACTTCGGCAACCATAAATTGCCAGTCCATGTTCCTTCGTAAACCAAAGTTGACTGATGTTAATTTGGTGCCATATGTTTTTATACGCATGCCGTTCGCTGCGTGGAGATTGCCTTTGGGTTGAGCGCTTCGATCTATAGCGGGTAAAATAGAAAAATCAGCTCCGCTACTGATGGGGTACCTGATTTTTGATGTATGATCCGTGATAAATAGGCGACGACTTTGAGTTGCATCCACTCTGCACGTCGTAGTAAGGGCAATGGGTTTTAGTTTCCCGCCTTTAAATTTTTGTATTCGCACGGCTCCGTGCACTTTTTGGCTTTGCCTCCAAGTTTGTAGTGGTGCTTGCAGTACGGGAAACGAGTACTCCACCTGGACTTACTACCCGTGCGGTTGTTTTACTGCGTGCCTGTTTTTAATTGACGTAACTCTTCGCGGAGCTTTTCTATTTCGTAACGAAGAGAAGAGTTACTAGAGTTGCCTTTTACCTTCGACACTGTAGCGTAAGTTTGCA
>NW_023458691.1:46281-47589 GCF_013731165.1 Rhagoletis pomonella
TAAAGCCAGCCTTTCGACATAAGCTACTTTTCCATATGAACACAGATTTAATAAATCAAATTTAAAGTACAAAGAATAATGTATGTATTTCACACGTGGTAATAATCGGCCTATATCTTGTAGTAGTTGTTACACACGAAGATGCTGCGAATGATTTATGCTAGCCGTAATATGGTTGCTACACGTTTTTTAGTTCTGTCAAAAAGATAAGGGCGGCGTTGCCAGATCGCCACAACAGTCAAAAAATAATTGCTAACAAGCGATTTTTATAATAAAAATTCTAACTTTTACGGTCCTTTTCCAGGTGAAGGCGAGGAGGATGTATCTAAGAATTTAAATTCTTTTAATTCATCCTCATACTTCTTGAACTTCTCATTGAAATGTTTTAGCTCTTTATCTATCCCCGAAAAACCAATTCTAACGGTTGTAAATAGTTTACAGAGGTTCACAACAGTTTTTTTTACACCTTGCACATGACCAGCGGAGTCCAGTGTCTCCAATAATCATGTCCAGAACTCTTCCATTAAGTCCAGCGCACTTTAAGTGAGACAGATCATCGCAAAGCCAACACGTCACAAAACGGTCCAAACCGACTTTTACATTACATTTCTTGGCAGTTTAATAGCTAGTGGTGTTAGTAAGTGAAATTCAATGGTTAGTAACTGTGCTGAACTTAATACAGTTTTAAAGCCACTGGGTTGGAAAAATCAGCTGTCTCCAAGAAAGTGGCTATCGATGATAAACGAAGGTATGTGTACAGTGCGAAAGATAGCAAAATGAACAAACAAATGCGATATTCCTTACACTCTCACGCAAAAGTAGGGTGGCCAGATGCCCTGATTTAATCAGTACGTGTGTTGATTTTTTTCTATTGTACTGATTTTTAGGAGCCCGAAATCAGTGCGCAAAATCTACGGATTTTTTGAGTTTGTACTGATTTTTACATTTAATACTTTTGTAAATTGGTGTAATTGACATTTACTTGAGGTTTACATGTTCAAAGCAATGGTTTTTGACAACTCATACGTGTGAGCAGATTGAAACCATTAATTAAATTTAAACCATTATTAAAAAGGTGTAAACTTGCAATTGTTTCGTTTTCTGGGATTTCGCAAAATAACAAACTGTTTGGATTCAACCCAACCCAACTTCAAGATTTGCAGGTTTTACGGGATTCACAGGAAAAGCTGGTTTCGCCATTAATAAATCTTATGAAAGGTGGTGGTGAGTTAATCATACATTATCTACACTGAGAAGATGCCTATGGGGCGGTATTATCACTTGCGAAGCGAATGAATTTGGCGAAGC
>NW_023458691.1:47689-50658 GCF_013731165.1 Rhagoletis pomonella
ACCCCAAACTAACCCCAGCCCAGAAACTGTACCATTTAAGGCAAAAACAAGAAGCCAGGCCGGACAAATAGTGAAACAGTTCCCCCTTACTGATGACAATTTTGAACTAGCCTGGGATGCCTTAAAGTCACGGTACGAAAACCGTATGATATTGGTGGACAAAAGCTCTATTTAATATCCCCCCTATATATACAGAAAGTGGTGAGCAAATCCAAAAAGGACAATCCACTATCAATAATTGCCTCTTAACCCTCTCAGCACAAGGAATCCCGACCAGCAATTGGGACCCCATCCTTGTATATTTATGTTCCTCAAAACTACCCAGTGAAACTCTGTCTCTATGGGAGCACTCACTCAGCTCACGGAAAGAGTTACCGCTGTGGGCAGATATGAATAAATTCCTCACAAGCCGGTATGAAGTAGTATAAAGACTACATGCATATCGGCCAGGCAAACTAAAACCCCCTACCCCACATTTTACACCCAGAATGATGAACCAAAAATCGACGTTCATTAATAAAATTAGAACTCAAAATTTTCATGTAGATCTAAATCAGCCGATCTCATGCAAACTCTGCAACTCAAGGCACCCCATGAAGACATGTGTTAAATTTAAAGCACTGTCCGTATCTGACCGTGTAAGATTCATAAGAGAGAACAATTATTGTGAAAATTGACTTTCTTACTCCCATTTAAAGAGTGATTGTTCAAGCAGCTTCACTTGTGTATACTGCCAAAGAAAACAACACTCTCTTTTAAACCTCCGCAAAAAACCCAGCAACCGAAACCCAATTCAAAACCCCAGCGAACAACGAGTCAGCTGTCGACGCAGACTAGTACGGATACTGAAGCGCCCACTTGCTCGAAATATGCGACACATAAGCCACCAGAGAAAAACGACGTAAATAAAGTGTCATCTCATTTTTCGAGTACTAACGTCCTAACTCTCCTCCCAACGCCGCTAGTACCTATATATTGTCATGGCGAATATCATAATACTCGCGCTCTGGTGGACCAAGGCTCACAAAAAACGTTTGTATCATCCCGGATACAAAAACTCTTGCGCTTGCCTATTCGAGATTTCTGGTATGGGTGGAATGGTGGTGCAAAACGCAAAGAAAATGTGCGAAATCACACTCTGCTCAGCAGATCGAGCCCATAAAATAAAGACCCAAGCCATTATGTTGCCCCAATTGACCCATTTTCTCCCCACTTCAAATATCTCTCATATCAACTTAGAAGAGATAAAGCGATTAAGGCTCGCCGATCCCAACTGTTTCACTCCAAATAAAATTGATATGGTAATCGGCAGTGACCTAATCCCCCGAATTATCCTACAAGGACTGCCACAAAACATAAGCGGAAGTCTCATAGCGCAGAACACGATATTCGGATGGATTCTGAGCGGCCCAATCCTGGAGAGGATCTCCACCTCTACCACCCAGGTAACCGAACCCCAGGAGGAATCGTTAAACTCACTGCTGAAGAAGTTTTGGGAGCCGGAGGAAGTAGCATTCACTGAACCCCATTCAAGTGAGGAGGAGTTCTGCGAGGACCTGTATCAACGCACAACAACCCGGCAGGCAGATGGACCATATATGTTGAAGCTACCCATAAAACCCGAATTCCCAGACCCCGTGGCGCTAGGTCACTCTCGACAAGCAGCGCAGCAGCAGTATATCAGAAAGGACTCTGAAGAAAAAACCTGGCCTCTGCAAAAGGTACTCAGAAGTTCTGGAAGAATACATCACCATGGACCATATGGAGCCCACATCATCCCAAGAAGTCATCAAAGACGGTAAATATTTCTCCTTTTATTTACCGCACCATGCTGTCATAAAACCCGACAGCAAAACAACAAAAGTACGCGTAGTCTTCAATGCTTCCTGAATATCCCACTCTGGAAACTCCCTCAATGACGTATTATACACTGACCCAACCCTCAAAACGACTTGATGCTTATCATTCTCCGATGACGTCTCTACAAGTTTGTTTTTAATGGCGACATCGAAAAGATGTATAGCCAAATTCTCTTCCACAAGGAAGATCAAGACTTCCAAAGAATCGTCTTTCGTAGGTCCCCAAATAAGCCCATAGAAGATTTTAGGCTGAAAACAGTCACCTTTGGCGTCAATTGCGCTCCCTATCTTGCAATCCGTACGCTTCATCAGTTAGCGCAGGATGGTCAAGACGAATTCCCGCTCGCCAGCAATATCCTCGTACGCAAACATACGTGGACGATATTCTCTCAGGCGGGCATAATATACAGTCCACTATAAGCTCATTAACCCAAGTTAAAGACGCCCTAAAATCTGCAGGCGGGCATAATATACAGTCCACTATAAGCTCATTAACCCAAGTTAAAGACGCCCTAAAATCTGCAGGTTCCACTACGAAAAATCACCTCAAATCACCGAAAAATCCTGGAATCAGTCCCAGATTCCGAGGTCGTTGATGTTGATTTTCTCCAGTTTCAGGACACTAGCTCTACAAAAACGCAAGGCATAAAATGGAACGCACTAACGGACTCCTTCTCTTACACGTACGATCCTGTTCTCGCTGCCAACTCGAGGACAAAAAGGCAAATATTATCAGCGGTAGCGAAATTGTTTGACCCGGCAGGATGGCTAACACCAATAATGAATTCCGCTAAAATGCTCCTTCAGCAACTATGGATGGAAGGAACCGACTGGGACGAGCACGTAAAACCCGGCGCTTTCCACAAATGGAACACTCTGCTCGAAAATCTCCCCGAGATTAATGAAATTGTTATTCCCCTCTGGGTGCAATTATCCCCTACTTTTCTTGAGCTCTGTGGAGCCGTCCTACTCTCCAAGCTGGTTAATCAACTCCACTCCCAACTAGATTTGCCTGCTCATGATTTGTACCTTTGGTCAGATTCTTCCATTGTGTTGGCGTGGCTAGAAAAACCGCCACACACTTTGAAAACTTATGTTGCCAATAGAATT
>NW_023458691.1:50758-52354 GCF_013731165.1 Rhagoletis pomonella
TTCGTTAGTATAATTAAAATCCCTCGTCTTTTATTTCCACGGAAAATATAATCTCGGACGCACCCTGCGCCTTCTTTTTGCTACTCCAAAAAGCAAACACTCCTAGATATTTATATACTAAGGGCCGTTTTCACCGTCTCTGATACTTATACATTGGTTGGTGAAAAGAAAAGTTAAAAAACTGTAAAAGAAAGCTGAAATTATCCTTACCATTGTATAGAAGCTGCTCCACAACCGAAGTCTACGAAGCCTGAAAAGCCTGCAAGATGCCAAGTTTCGAACTTGGTTCAGGCTTTGCAGGCTTTTCAGGCGTCGTCTGACAGCTATTCATTCGAACAATACAATGGCATAATCGACAACACTTACCGTATTTTGAAGGAATTTTACACCCAGTTTGGGCAATGAAATGGAGGAAAAAATTTATTGTTTGAACATTAATATGAAAAAGTGTACTGAATCAATTAAACTCATGATACAAAAAATATGGTAGATTCAATAAACAACTTTTTGATTAAAAAAGAAGATTTTTGACAATATTTTTTTTTTTGGTAGAGGGGATTTTATATCCTAAATTTGGGAGTATAAATAAAATAGTTGTATTAACATTTACCTTTTAAAAATGATCAATATCTTTTCTTAAAAACGGCTAAATTTTACATTAAATTCGATAACTACTTGCCAAAATCTTTATTTTACCATTAATAAAATTTTAGTGAACATATTTTAAAATTTTTTAGTGTCATAATGCTGTCTGATTATTTCACTATGTAGCCAGGACCATTACAGTTTTCTATATCGGATACGTTTATTTCTGATATATTGCAGGCACTGAAATTACAGCTTCGATGTTGTCTTTGTCCATGTCTTTCAAGTAACTTGAAAAGGGAATTTACTTTGGGACCCATGGGCTTCATGACTTTCAGAGAAGTGAGTATTGCCTAATTCGAGTATATTTCGACAACATCGTTGAGTTCCAACGGAGACAGACCCATTAAAATTTGGGTACAGTTTGAATTTTGACAGAGAAAATGTAAGCCCAACTCCGGCTACGCTGACCACAGTATTAAAAGAAAGTCCATACTTCAATCTGAATTTATTAATAAATTTGTGTCTGAAAGTTAGCAGTCTTTATTTTAAACTAGCGTATAATTTCTTTTTGGTTGTTTGTGTTTGTGTAGGAGTATGATGTATTGTGGAACGATTTTCCGTCATCCCTTGTCAAATTTGGTTTGGAGACAAACCGGTTTCGGCGTTGTGCCATGTTAACGCCTATATATAAAAAATAACACTACACGCTAAGGTATTTAATTTGACCTCCCATTCGAATGAACTGTGTCACTATGACTATCACAAATATGTCTTCTCGCATAAAATAAATATGGTATATACTTGGTTAGATCGATATGACATTTTGAAAAGGTGGTAAGCCTCATCAAAGACATTTTCAAACTAAAGCTTTTATAAATCACTTTCGATTGACATACTTTCCTTCGCAAATTATATATTTACATAGATTCACACGTTTTACTAACACATTCACACTTCTCTAATGCGAAGACAGTGAAGGGGACATTAATTGGTTAATTTGAGAAAAAG
>NW_023458691.1:52454-55703 GCF_013731165.1 Rhagoletis pomonella
GTTTTTCAGCCGCGTTATTGCTATACGTACCTCGTCATAGTCAGGCGACTGCGGGCTCGGGTTCTTCTTCTCCACAACTGTCCGTGCTGCTACCATTTAGTAGGGCGGAAAACTGTTCCCTCCATAATGTAAGTACGCTCGGGACATCAGTTACTAGGTCGCCATTATTGTTCTTACAGGAGTGCGCCCCGGTCTTTAAACCTTCCGTAAGTCGCCTAACTCTCTGATAAAATGTTCGGGCATTCCTCCTGTCGGCCAGCATTTCAAGCTCTTCGCACTCACGTATTTCGGCCTCTCTCTTCTTGTTGCGGCAAATACGTCTCGCTTCCCTCTTCAAATCCCTATAGCGGTCCCACATAGCGCGCGTTGCGTCCGATCGCAGCGTGGCCCTGTAGGCGGCATCTTTTTACTCTGCAGCTTCCTGACACTCCTCATCGTACCAGATATGGTATTTTAGATCATATTAATGGCATCTTCTTGGTTTTCTTCAATGGCACATCGAAATCTGTTTCATTTTGATTTTCTAAGTTCTAAGTTCCGTTAAGTTGAGTTAAGTTGCCATAATCAGGCTTTTAGACTTGACTTGACTTACCTAGAAACTTAGACGCGATTACTCAGCGTGTCGCCTATTACCCTTTCTCCTTGTTGTGATTCTCAGCACTTGTATTTGTACACGAAAAATTGTAAACCTTTAATTTGTTTTTACACCAAAATTGATACAAAATCACCTTTAAAAAAAAAATGTATTTAAGCGTATCAAATTGTGATTGTTTCTATTTGATTTTCTGTCTTTATTTGAAAGTTTGTTTTTCGATTGCCTGCTGAATAACATTTATACAAAAAATTATATTTCCGTGGCAATTTGTAGAGATTTTATTAAAAAATGAAATAGCAGCACTTAGAAATTTAACTTAGAACGGGGTTGCCACGAAAAAATACTTACAATCCACTTGAAACAAATCTACCAAATCTGGAAAGTATTTACCAAAATTCAACCAAAAGCGAAAGTGATGAAACTAAAGGTAACAAAGAAACTTCATCATTTGAAAAAACTTTAACTGGAGTGACACACAGTGACACAAAAATCCGCTTGAACATTTTTTTTAAATATTCATGTTTTTAAAGTAAACATTCTTTTCTATTTTCTTTTGTATAAGAATATTGTCTGCGCTTTAACCAAACCCATACAAATCCAGGATTAAAGCTATTAACAACATTTAGAAAAATTCAAAAACATTACGTCCAAATTTCGAACTTTTCACTCAAAATTTTTTGAACATTTTTGAGTATGCAGTTTTATAGCCCATGGAATTTAAGAATCTATAACCAACAATATGCAGCTAAAAATTCCTGTTGATTTTTCTTTTGTTTTTTTGCCGGCGGTCTTTTGTGTTTTTTTTTTTTATTTAACAATTGCCATTTATAAAACCTGGCGTTGATTTTGTTTTTTTAATTTTTTTGCCAACAATCATAGTGTGTAATTAAACACTTTTTTTTATTTAAAGAATTATTTAAAATATTTAGGCAATCAAAAGCTCCTCAAGATTCCAGTAAAATGAGTTTTGAATGGAGCTCGGTAAGTTCGCCTTTTATCGATATATGTACATTGTTCAAAATTTTTTTAAATTTTTTAAAAATATTTTTATGCAGATTTTTTAAGCTTAATCTGTTTTGTCATCTGAGGGGACTTTTTTCAAAAAGCGATTTAAGAAACTATTTTTATTCATAAAAAACTCCATTTTTGGAGGTATTTTCAAATCGGTCCAGCTCACGTAAATCTTAATATTTTTCCGAAATATTTTGGTGGACGTCTTAAAATATAATGGATTTAGTAATCCCGGCGGAAAACCGCAAATTTTTTTGGTGATGCAGTCTAATGTACATTCATATATAAAGTTTGCATTAAAGCGTTCGAAAATTAATGCAATAAAGTGGACTACACTTTAGGAAAGAAATTTATAAAATAAAGATAACTACGAAAAATAAAGCGGGAGCTAAAATTTTATTTATTTTTCAAACAAAATACTTTAACAAAAATCTAAATAAGAAAAAATTTACCTTTTTCCGACCCCTAATTTTTTTTACCAAATTTTGGTAATAGTTTACCAAAGTGGCAACCCTGCTTAGAAATCAAAAATCTATAGTTCTCCAAGTTTCTAAGCGAAGTTGGTTTTTTGGATAACTACATACACTCGCTGTTCATTTACAATTTCCAATTCAAGTCAAGTCTAGGTCTTGCGTAACTGAGCTTTTAAACTTGAGTTATTATAGACAAATATAGGGACTCGAAAAACCGATTGGCAATTATTTTTAACATTCACAATGTTTTTCAAGTATTTTATTTATTTTTTCCTTTTTTGTTTGTATATGAAAATAGTTTGCGGTTTAACCAAACTCATAAAAATCAAGGATTCAACCTATATACAACATTTAGAAAAATTCTAAAAGCTTTCGTCTAAGTTTCGAACTTTTTACTCTGAATTTTTAGAACAATTTTTCGTATGCAGTTTTATAGCACATATAATTTAGTACAACCAACCAATTTAACAAATTTTCTTCGCCGGTAATTTGCAGTTTTTTCCATTTAACAATTGCCATTTATAAAAACTGGCGTTGACTTTTTTAATTTTTTTTGCGGACTATCATAGTGTCAAATTACATACCTGTCCATTTTTTCTTTTTATTTAAAGATTCATTTAAAATATTTATGCAATCAAAAGCTCCTCAAGATTTCAGTAAAAGGAGTTTTGAATGGAGTGCGATATGTTCTCCTTTTATCGATATACATATGTATGTATCAGTGGTCTGCACGTTAGTTAGTATCGTAAGAGAACGTTATTAACTAAAACTTCTGACGATTACCACGATGCCAAAGTAGCGAAGTTAAAGCTCAGTTAGTCCAGACTTAACTTAATTTAACTTACCGTAAGAAATTGTCAATGATTACTCAACACGTCAACTTAACCCATTCAGGACCAATGTGACGTAGACATCACGACAGCATAGCCCTTCTTTATTGGCCGTAAAAAAAATTGGCTTATGCAAATTTAATTTAAAATCCAACATAATCTCCTCTGAAGCGGTACGATCAAGATTGCGTCAGTTGCAGTTAAGTTTTGCTTGTGAATAGACGCTTTGGTGTTAGTTTGGTTTTGTGTGTAAATTGAAAACAAGAAAAATATCGAGAAGGACAAAGGCCAAAAAGTAAGTACATATATTTTTTTTACTTGCGAGCAACTAAAAAAAAAA
>NW_023458691.1:55803-56451 GCF_013731165.1 Rhagoletis pomonella
ATTTTCCGTGGAAATAAAAGACGAGGGATTTTAATTATACTAACGAATTCATGAGTGTTTATTGACTTTAATCAAGCTTCAACGATATTTAGTAGCGGCATGGTTAAACCAGTAACAAAGTTCGCCCGAGTGGCGTTCTGTGACAAAAATGCAAGAAACGGTGCGATGCGGCTGCGACGGCGTTTAAAAGGTTAATAAATCTAGCAATTTAATTGCAGGCACGAGTCACCCCGTGAACCCGCTTACAATTTCAACATGAAACCTAATTCACCTGACTCATTCACAATGGTGTACAGTAAGTGGCGTTGCCAGCCGCACGCCGATTATAGAAAAACATTAATGGAATACTTTACAAAGTTCTTAATCGAATTCGATTAAGTTGGGACTCATGTCCGCAACATGCCGGCCCGCCTGTGCCGGTGCCAGGTTGAGCAACTCTTGCAATTTCTCTAGGGTCAGCACCGCCCGGTTGAATAAATCGCGGATACGCCGTTGGACCGCAGTATTGCCGCTGTGAGCTTGCTTTGCGGCTGGTTTGATCACACGGCTGGCTAGCTTCGATCGCCCACGGCGAACTTGTGCGGGCGAGTCAGTACGGCGAGTGCTTTCCGATGGTGATGATGGTGGACGATGCAGCATTGTGTGATG
>NW_023458691.1:56461-63656 GCF_013731165.1 Rhagoletis pomonella
CCATAATGCGCATGTCGCAAGATCTTGGGGATGGCATCCGCGAGTGCCTAGATCGGCAGGATCCTCTGGAGTATGAGCGAAATTCTATTGGCAACATAAGTTTTCAAAGTGTGTGGCGGTTTTTCTAACCACGCCAACACAATGAAAGAATCTGACGAAAGCTACAAATCATGAGCAGGCAAATTTAGTTGGGAGTGGAGTTGATTAACCAGCTTGGAGAGTAGGACGGCTCCACAGAGCTCAAGAAAAGTAGGGGAGAATTGCACCCAGCGGGGAATAACAATTTCATTAATCTCGGGGAGATTTTCGAGCAGAGTGTTCCATTTGTGGAAAGCGCCGGGTTTAACGTGCTCGTCCCAGTCGGTTCCTTCCATCCATAGTTGCTGAAGGAGCATTTTAGCGGAATTCATTATTGGTGTTAGCCATCCTGCCGGGTCAAACAATTTCGCTACCGCTGATAATATTTGGCAGCGGGAACAGATCGTACGTGTAAGAGAAGGAGTCCGTTAGTGCGTTCCATTGTATGCCTTGCGTTTTTGTAGAGCTAGTGTCCTGAAGCTGGAGAAAATCAACATCAACGACCTCGGAATCTGGGAGTGATTCCAGGATTTTTGGGTGATTTGAGGTGATTTTTCGTAGTGGAAAACCAGCAGATTTTAGAGCGTCTTTAACTTGGGTTAATGAGCGTATCACTATAAGCTGTATATTATGCCCGCCTGCAGATTTTAGGGCGTCTTTAACTTGGTTTAATGAGCTTATAGTGGATTGTATATTATGCCCTCCTGAGAGCTTATCGTCCTAGTATGTTTGCGTACGAGGATATTGCTGGCGAGCGGGAATATCGTCCTAGTATGTTTGCGTACGAGGATATTGCTGGCGAGCGGGAATTCGTCTTGACCATCCTGCGCTAACTGATGAAGCGTACGGATTGCAAGATAGGGAGCGCAATTGACGCCAAAAATGACTGTTTTCAGCCTAAAATCTTCTATGGGCTTATTTGGGGACCTACGAAAGACGATTCTTTGGAAGTCTTGATCTTCCTTGTGGAAGAGAATTTGGCGATACATCTTTTCGATGTCGCCATTAAAAACAAACTTGTAGAGACGCCATCGGAGAATGATAAGCATCAAGTCGTTTTGAAGGGTTGGGCCAGTGTATAATACGTCATTGAGGGAGTTTCCAGAGTGGGATATTCTGGAAGCATTGAAGACTACGCCTACTTTTGTTGTTTTGCTGTCGGGTTTTATGACAGCATCGTGCCGTAAATAAAAGGAGAAGTACTTACCGTCTTTGATGACTTCTTGGGATGAGGTGGGCTCCATATGGTCCATGGTGATGTATTCTTCCAGAACTCCTGAGTACCTTTTGCAGAGGCCAGGTTTTTTCTTCAGAGTCCTTTCTGATATACTGCTGCTGCGCTGCTTGTCGAGAGTGACCTAGCGCCACGGGGTCTGGGAATTCTGGTTTTATGGGTAGCTTAACAAAAATTGGCTTATGCCAATTTAATTTAAAATCCAACTTAATCTCCTCTGAAGCGGTACGATCAAGATTGCGTCAGTTGCAGTTAAGTTTTGCTTGTGAATAGACACTTTGGTGTTAGTTTGGTTTTGTGTGTAAATCGAAAACAAGAAAAATGTCGAGAAGGACAAAGGCCAAAAAATAAGTATATATATTTTTTTTACTTGCGAGCAACTAAAAAAAAAAATGTATGTAGTATTACTAAAAAATATGTGTAGACCAATAGTTGCAAATAAAAATTTACAAGTTATTGTGTTTTAATAGTGTCTGATTAGGTTTTTTATTGCTGTGAACACGTTACGTTGGTCCAAATACCGTGGTAGTATATTGATTTGTTTATATTATTAGATACTTCAAAAATACGGATGAATTGCTAGATTACCAACAGAGTTTACAAAGTGATGACGAAGATATTGATAAAGTGTACCTAGAGCCACCCGATGAAGGTCAGGTATCCGATGAAGATTCAGGTGAATAAGACTGCGGCGGCACCATCGAAAATTTAAGCAAGAAGCAGTTGCAAGCGCCATGTGAATTAGTGTATAATACCAACGACGACGACATACCTGTAGATGATGTACTGAATAACACGGATGACGATATTGCCGATTTAATTGAAGATCTTCTTCAAAATTCTTTTCAAAACATCAGAACAAATTTATTGACAGAATCTCCATCTTCATCAATTCAACGACCACCAGAAATTCTGGAGGATGAATCAACTACGCGTACGTCTAACAAAACGCCTGATAAGATTTCAGTACGTAGTAGCAACAGAAAGAGACAAAATACTTCGAAACGATGAGGTCCTCGAGCGAAAATACAAAAAGTGCGGGCACCACAGTTAACTTGGGTTGATAGCATCGCTGGTAAATCAAAACCTTTTTTCCCTGAGCCAAATTACACAGATTGTTCCGGGCTTTTGCCACATTAGCAATTTGACAAGTTTATTGATGATGAGGTCCTACAGATTTTATGTGATTAATTCAATGCTTACGCAGTTCAAGTAGAAGGTCAAAATCTCAACATTACCATAAATGAGATGAAAGTTATTGGTATAACGATTGTCACTGGGTACACATCTCGACCAAAAAAAAGAGACTACTGGTGCGAAGATTCAGATATGCTGTGCTCCATGGTTAGCGAAAGCATGCAACGTAATAGGTTCGAGATAATTTTTCATTATATGCACTTCAAAGATAACAGCTTGGAAGATCGGGACGACAAAATTTGGAAAATCCGCCCAATTACTGATGCAGTGAAAAAGCAATGCCTCACACATTTTCATCCTGAACAAGATCTATCTTACGATGAGTGGAGTATTACGGTCGACACGGTTGTAAGCTGTTTATTAAGGGGAAACCGTTGCGTTTTGGATACAAAATGTGGTCCCTCAATACGCCCCAAGGATACCTTGTAAATTTCGAGATGTACCAAGGCATTAATCCACGTATACCAGAAGAGTATCCAAAAGTGTACGGAAAGAACCCTGCGCCATTATTTTCCATGCTTTATGATCAGGATGACGATAAAAGGCAACGAGCATATTGCATATATTTTGATAACTTGTTCACTTCAGTTTCTGTTCTGCTCGGTTTGAAAGGGCGGGGCTACCATGGCACTGGAACAATGCGAGAAATCATGATTCCTAGGTCTTGCCCTTTGCCTGATAAAAAGGCTCTCAAAAAGAAACAACGTGGACACATAGAGAGCATAAAACTGGACGGTGCAGAAGTATTCATAAGCAACAAAAACAACAACAACCTAATATTTATTTATTTAACCAAATATCCCTGAAGAATTTAGCCCACATCACACAAATACCTCCCACCAAAGCAGCCAGCCATGCAAAAAGCCACACCAATACAAGCCAAAGCAGCCAGTTCCACAATAAGCCACCGGAACACAAGCCAAAACAGCCAGCCACGCAACAAATCACGGCAACACAAGTCATAGCAGCACGCGACAACCTCTTCGTTGCTATGACAACGCAACATCACACAGCAACATGTAGTTGCACGACCACGAAACATCAAGCACACAGGTTCTTAAAGGAATAACACGACGGAAAAACAATCAATCAGCACGGAGCTTTGGTCGAGGCTGAACAACTGGATGAAACGATTGGTTGTGCGTCATTGATAACACCACAAGAAATCACCACTCAGTAGTAGAGAGCCGTAAGTACGAGTAAGGAGCATCGTTGATAACATCACAAGACATCACCGCTCATAAGCACCGACCGCCACAGTATACCGTGAAACCGCGTACGGCCCCCGTCAGCAGAGCGACGTCTACAACACCTACAAGAGCGCTACTCACCGACGTTGCCAGAGCGCCACTTATCGACACGACTACTCTCCAGCATCACCAAAACGCTGTTCATCGGCGCGCCACTCATCGGCGTTAGCAGAGCGCTTCCCACCAGTACTTAAGTCACGGCATAGCGGATCGGTAACGGAGCCGTTACCCAGCCACTGGAAGCGACACTACCTATATTAATCATTGTAATCTTTGTTATATGTTCTTTGCAGAAAATAAGGGATTTAGTTAATAAAGTACGATTTACCGGAGCCCCAAAACTTTAAATGTATTGTAACGGACCCTGGACACGGCGATTATACCCCAGCATTGTAGAAGAGGCGTCGATGCAGCAAAAAGGCTTCGTTACAATTGCAGAGAAATTTTTTTTGTATCAACTGGCAACGTTCCTACTGCAAGAATTTCCAAAGTTTATCTGTTTAACGAGTGCTAAGCAGTTCTAGTTTGTGTTATTTACGCCGGAAAAAGTTTGTTGAAGCCAAGTTCCAACAAAATGACGCAATTTAGTCATAAAGTGCGTTGATTGAAAAGTTATATTTTGTCAGCCTTCGTGCATATTTTCCTGTTTTGGTTCATTATTGTTGGTTTTGCGTAGGGTGGCCAGATATTATAGGGACATCAAGAATGATAGAATACAAGATTGCGCCGATCAGAGAGGATTTTTGAGAATAACTTTTGTGTGACGTCACACTGGTGCAATTGCGATAGAGAAATGCCAAAACGTGAGCAAGAATGGAAGAAGTAAAAATGTTGCAAGGAAAATGTAAACAAGTTGCACCAGTGTCATGCAAACAACGATTCTGTCAAATTCGTTAAGAGAGGAATAGCGGTCCGAGATCGGCGCAACCTTTGTATTCTCTCAATCGTGTAGGGACATAATCAGTACAGTTGGGATCAAAAATCAGTACAGAGCCATACAAAACAACTCATTTTTAAGCGTATTTTTTATTATTAACAATATAACAACCAAGTAACAGCGCATTAATATAATAAAAAATAACTAATAGACTTTTAAATACATATAGTATTATCACTATAAAAATTCATTACTTTAAAACAAATCAAAGGTGTTACGTATGTATGTACAGCTGTACTCATGAAAGTAGTAGTAAAATGTATTGACAGGTTTTGAAAATTTTTTCTTTCCTTACTTAATTTAGATTTTTTATAAAGATATAGTTAATTCTATAACAAAAGACATGTGAGTTGAAGTCTCCAACTTTCTAGAAAATTTATAAAAATTGAAAAATAGCCCATTCGGGTTCAGTAGAAGACGAGCTCGAGTCAGAATCTGTTTGCATATTTTAAGCCACAAATTTAAAACATATTTAGTTGGTGTGCATATTAAATACAACATTCACATTAAAATGTTGACTAAAAGGTATATTTCCGAATTATCGGTAAATACATTTTCGAGTCGAATGAAATTTAGTAGTGTTAAATGTGTATGTGCAAGTAAAATTACAGGTGGTCGAACATCAAAAATCAAAGTAAAGCTACATATATCGTTCGTTTAAAATCTCCAGTAAAAAACCCGCAACTGCCAAATTCCGTCGAAATGTCATCTGTTCTCTCACAAGAGAAAACTATCCAAAATAGTACGCGAACAGAAAATTTGCAGAAACTTGCAGGTTAGACGAACAGCTGATATAATTTTTGTTTACACACAAAAGTGTAAAATTTAAAACGTACGAAAAGTCACCACAAAGTGTTATACAGACACAGTTTATTGATTAAACAAATAACTACTTATTTCTTACAAGTTTAATTAGTCGCATTTTGTAATTTTTAACTTTCAAACCATCAAATTCAATTTTGTGATTTGCGTAAACGGCAACCAGTTTGATCAGCTGTTTTCCTGTTGGCAAATTGCTGTTGGCAAAAATTTTTCCAGCTGAAACCAGCACCTCCCCTCAAAATCAAATACTTTGCTCTCTCAGTTTCCCTTACTTTGCAAGTTTTTTGCGTACGCGAACGCAAAAACTTGTAAAGTTTTGGTTAAACATGAACAATTAATAGCTACGCGAACGCAACTATCATATCCAAGAGTCGGTAGTTTGCACCTTTTCCAAATTTTTAGAACTTACATTGCACCGTAGCAGTGGTCGTCTTAAGTTTGAAATACTCACAGCCGATTTCTCAGTGGATGTTTAATTATAATCGAAAGATTATCTCTTATTGTCATCTTCTCAGTGTAGTTAATATATGATTAACTCACCACCTTTGGCGAAACCAGCTTTTCCTGTGAATCCTGTAAAACCTGCAAATCTTGAAGTTGGGTTGGGTTGAATCCAAACAGTTTGTTATTTTGTGAAATCCTAGAAAACGAAACATTTGCAAGTTTACACCTTTTTAATAATGGTTTAAATTTAATTAATGGTTTCAATCTGCTAACACGTATGAGTTGTCAAAAACCATTTCTTTGAGCATGTAAACCTCAAGTAAATGTCAATTACACCAATTTACAAAAGTATTAAATGTAAAAATCAGTACATACTCAAAAAATCAGTAGAATTTGCGCACTGATTTCGGGCTCCTAAAAATCAGTACAATAGAAAAAAATCAGCACACGTACTGATTAAATCAGGGCATCTGGCCACCCTACTTTGCGTGAGAGTGTAAGGAATATCGCATTTGTTTGTTCATTTTGCTATCTTTCGCACTGTACACATACCTTCGTTTATCATCGATAGCCACTTTCTTGGAGACAGCTGATTTTTCCAACCCAGTGGCTTTAAAACTGTTAAGTTCAGCACGGTTACTAACCATTGAATTTCACTTACTAACACCACTAGCTATTAAACTGCCAAGAAATGTAATGTAAAAGTCCGTTTGGACCGTTTTGTGGCGTGTTGGCTTTGCGATGATCTGTCTCACTTAAAGAGCGCTGGACTTAATGGAAGAGTTCTGATGATTGGAGACACTGGACTCCGCTGGTCATGTCCAAGGTGTAAAAAAAACTGTTGTGAACCTCTGTAAACTATTTACAACCGCTAGAAATGGTTTTTCGGGGATAGATAAAGAGCTAAAACATTTCAATGAGAAGTTCAAGAAGTATGAGGATGAATTAAAAGAATTTAAATTCTTAGATACATCCTCCTCGCCTTGTTAACAATTATTTTTTGACTGTTGTGGCGATCTGGCAACGCCGCCCTTATCTTTTTGACAGAACTAAAAAGCGTGTAGCAACCATATTACGGCTGGCATAAATCATTCGCAGCATCTTCGTGTGTAACAACTACTACAAGATATATTACCACGTGTGAAATACATACATTATTCTTTGTACTTTAATTTTGATTTATTAGATCTGTGTTCATATGGAAAAGTAGCTTATGTCGAAAGGCTGGCTTTA
>NW_023458691.1:63756-65009 GCF_013731165.1 Rhagoletis pomonella
ACCGCGTACGGCCCCCGTCAGCAGAGCGACGTCTACAACACCTACAACAGCGCTACTCACCGACGTTGCCAGAGCGCCACTTATCGACACGACTACAGCGCTACTCTCCAGCGTCACCAGAACGCTGTTCATCGGCGCCACTCATCGGCGTTAGCAGAGCGCTTCCCACCAGCACTTAAGTCACGGTATAGCGGATCGGTAACGGAGCACGGAGTCGTTACCCAACCACTGGAAGCGACACTAGCTATATTAATCATTGTAATCTTTGTTATATGTTCTTTGTAGAAAATAAGGGATTTAGTTAATAAAGTACGATTTACCGGAGCCCCAAAACTACAAATTTATTGTAACGGACCCTGGACACGGCGAGTATACCCCAGCATTGTAGAAGAAGCGTCGAGGCAGCAAAAATGCTTCGTTACAATTGGCTCCCGAGTAGGGACGCTCGGCAGATCGTACACGACCAGAGAAATTTTTTTTTATCAACTGGCAACGTTCGTACTGCAAGAATTTCCAAAGTTTATCTGTTTACCGAGTGCTAAGCAGTTCTAGTTTGTGTTATTTACGCCGGAAAAAGTTTGTTGAAGGCAAGTTCCAACAAAATGACGCGACTTAGTCATAAAGTGCGTTGATTGAAAAGTTATATTTTGTCAGCCTTCGTGCATATTTTCCTGTTTTGGTTCATTATTGTTGCTTTTGTGTAGGGTGGTCAGATATTATAGGGACATAATACAGTTGGAATCAAAAGTCAGTACAGAGCCATAAAAATCAGCTTATTGTTAAGAGTATTTGTTATTATTAACAATATAACAACCAAATAACAGCGCATTAATTTAATAAAAAATAACTAATAGACTTTTAAATACGTATAGTATTATCAATATAAAAAATTCCTTACTTTAAAACAAATCGAAGGTGTTACGTATGTATGTACAGCTGTGCTCATGAAAATAGTAGTAAAAAATATTGACAGGTTTTGAAAATTTTTTCTTTCCTTACTTAATTTAAATTTTTTATAAAAATATAGTTAATTCTATAACAAAACACATGTGAGTTGAAGTCTCAAACTTTCTAGAAAATTTATAAAAATTGAGAAAATTAAAAAAAAAATTTGTAGCCCATTCAGGTTCAGTAGAAGACGAGCTCGAGTCAGAATCTGTTTGCATATTTTAAGCTACAAATTTAAAACATATTTAGTTGGCGTGTGTATTAAATACAACATTCACATTAAAATGTTGACTAAAAGGTATATT
>NW_023458691.1:65109-67403 GCF_013731165.1 Rhagoletis pomonella
GCCCAACTGCGCTCTGGTTACTACAGCAGGTTGAATTCATACCTGAGCAGAATAAATGAAGATGTGCTAAATGAATGCCCGGCATGTAGAGAGATGCCCCTTGATTCAAAGCGTCTCTTCGCATGCCTACTGAACCCCACCCTAATGACGCCCCTGTCCTTATGGACAGACCCCATCGAGGCTGCATGCCTCCTGGGTCTACCGGTAGTAGAGCCTGAAGACAACGATTGAGAGACTAACCGATCTGGGCGGGATTGTTGTAATCGCTACAACAAAAACAACAACAACCTAATATTTAGTTATTTATCCAAATATCCCTGAAGAATTTGGCCCACACAAATACCTCTCACCAAAGCAGCCAGCCATGCAAAAAGCCACAGCAATACAAGCCAAAGCAGCCAGTTCCACAATAAGCCACCGGAACACAAGCCAAAACAGCCAGCCATGCAACAAATCACAGCAACACAAGTCATAGCAGCACGCGACAACCTCTTCGCTGCTATGACAACGCAACATCACACAGCAATATGTAGTTGCACGACCACGAAACATCAAGCACACAGGTTCTTAAAGGAATACCACGACGGAACAACAATCAGTCAGCACGGAGCTGTAGTCGCGGCTGAGCAGCTGGCTACAACTGGATGAAACGATTGGTTGTGCGTCATTGATAACACCATAAGAGATCACCGCTCAGTAGTAGAGAGCCGTAAGTACGAGTAAGGAGCATCGTTGATAACACCACAAGACATCACCGTAGAAGACGAGCTCGAGTCAGAATCTGTTTGCATATTTTAAGCTACAAATTTAAAACATATTTAGTTGGCGTGCGTATTAATTACAACATTCACATTAAAATGTTGACTAAAAGGTATATTACCGAATTATCGCAAAACAAATTTTCGAGTACGAATGAAATTTAATAGTGTGTATGTGCAAGTAAAATTACAGGTGGTCAACATCAAAAATCAAAGTAAAGCTACATATATCATATCCAAGAGTCGGTAGTTTGCACCTTTTCCAAATTTTTGCAACTTACATTGCACCGTAGCAGTTGTCGTTTTAAGTTTGAAATACTCACAGCCGATTTCTCAGTGGATGTTTAATTATAATCGGAAGATTATCACTTATTGTCATCTTCTCAGTGTAGTTAATATATGATTAACTTACCACCACCTTTCATAAGATTTATTAATGGCGAAACCAGGTTTTCCTGTAAACACTGTAAAACCTGCAAATCGTGAAGTTGGGTTGGGTTGAATCCAAACAGTTTTTTATTTTGTGAAATCCTAGAAAACGAAACAATTGCAAGTTGACACCTTTTTAATAATGGTTTAAAAAGAGTGTATGTGATCAAGGTGAGTGCGAAAGGCGACCACTGGAAAGTAGTTATTGTTGTTTAATAGTGGACTTTTTGTCTTAGAAACGCAGTTGAATAGTTCCGCTCAGCTCAACAGTTGGCAACATTCCGCCATATTTTCCATCACAAAATGTTTTCGCAACCTGAGCTCAACGCGTTGGGTTAGCCTAAGAAGCTGATCGAAAACACTTCGCCGTTTTTATTAAATGTAACGCCGCTTGTTAAATGTTGGCCGGTGCAAATAATTTGAATAAATTGTATATAACTGATGTGGTAAAGTAACTAATATATTTTTGTAATGATACTATGTTTTCAAATATATGTTTATTAAGGGCCGGTTGTTCAAGGTCTGGTTATCACTACTTGCCGGTTAAACGTCATTATCGACGTTTTCGATATCATGCATATAACATGTGATCGATAAAGCAGTCGTTGTATTTAACCGGAGCTTCTACCTCCGATTAGTGCTAATCAGACATTGAACAACCGGCCCTAAGATGATTGCTTTATATTTATATACTGTTAAATTTTTTTGTAACATTGATAGATTGTTTCCACACAATGGCAGCTCCGCGTTGAATTGCAAATATTATCAGCGCAACTATCTGTGCTTATTGCAACTTAATTTGCTTACATTTATCAGCTGTTCATTTGACAGCATATTCATCAAGCCGTTCCTAAGACTTAATTGTTGGGTTCAACAGTTGCCAGCAGTTTCGTAGCAGTTGAGCTAAACAGCTACGTCTTATGAACGTGCCCAATAACAATAATAGATTGCTTCTTACGCTTCGGTTACATAAGATAATTTTAGACAAGCCAATTTTTAATATGTTTTAGAAGTCAAATTGTTGTGTATAATAGGCGTCTAGACAATTATAAAGACAATGCATTTTTCAGGGGCCGTCGTTAGTGTCGTTTGGCGTGAATTTTATAT
>NW_023458691.1:67503-71474 GCF_013731165.1 Rhagoletis pomonella
CTCAGGTATGAATTCAACCTGCTGTAGTAACCAGAGCGCAGTTGGGCAATTGTGGTCCGTGTCTTCCGAGGCAGAGGAAGCTTTGTCTCATCCACGCCTGGTGGTTGTGTGCCCAAAACGGCATTCATAGTTCGAGAGTCTATATAACTTGAGACTGCCTCTCTGTAGATGCCGTTCAAGGCATGTCGGTAAACTGTCGGGTCCAGAGGTTGTTTGACGAACATCCGTAAAATGGTATGCAGAAGAGGAGGCTAGGAAACTAGTCCTTTCAAACCGCAATGTACTGTGCTGCTCGGAATTCGTCCATTCCGACAGCTTAAAAAATGTGATACTCCTAGATATTTATATACTAAGGGCCGTTTTCACCATCTCTGGTTAACACTAATCCCCAGTTAAACATCCTTACCGACGTTACTGACGCCATGCATATAACATTGTGTCGACAACGTCGGTAATGATGTTTAACTGGAGATTAGTGTTAACTAGAGATGGTGGAAACGGCCCATAGATACTTATACAAATGCGGGTTAAAATAAACATTAAAAAACTGTAAAAGAAAGCAGAAATTACCCTTACTTCTACTTTTAATGTATAAATGTTGAGATTTGTTATATATGTGTATATGTGTATGTATATAGGTCATTCGACCGTAATAAATAAATAAATAAATATATATATATATATATAAATGGTATCTTCTTAAAGCTGAAGCTCCATAGCATATTTTTCAAGCATTGCGGCTTAAGGCGCTTCAGCCTGAAAGATGATTTAGTGCTTTGCAGGCTTTCAGGCGTCGTCTGACAGCTATTCATTCGAACAATACAATGCACAGTGGCAATTTTTCGAAAAAGCTTTCCAAAAGTCGAAGCGTGGTACAATTGTAATCAAACCTTGTGTATCCGCCTTTATTTTGGTTGCTGGTTTTAAATTTCACCACATAATTTCGAAATTCAATATGGCGGATCCATAATGGCCGCTGTGTACGCATAAAATAATCAGATTTTTAGCAAAACTAAGGTAGTTAAGTGTAAAAGGTCATGTTTTCTCCTTTTTTGTTATATAACGTGATGTAGCGGTTGCAATGTAAGCTATCATTCCGCAGGGCCTGGGTCCAAGCCCAGTTTCCGAGCAACATAAAAAATAAGAAACAAAAAAGTTTTTTGTAATAGTGGTAGCTCTTTGGCAGGCAATGGCAAACCCCCGAGTGTATTCAGCCACGGAGAACAGCTTCTCATAAAAATACAATCCCCGTTCGGATTGGGCGTAAAACTGTTGGTCCCTCCCCTTTGTGCGCCAACATCAAGGCGCACGCCACAAATCGGAAAGAAGCTCGGACAAACACTAACGAAGTTGATGTTCGGATCATCTAACAATCTTGATGTTCAAATTTACACGGGAGATGAGTCAATAAACAAGACATACATATTTGTTGGTACAGGAATTTTTTTTTAAGATAAAACGCGCCGTCAGACGGTGTGACTCGCAGTCATCTGAAGTATCCAAGCTCATAGCAATATTTAATATTGTTCCATTCTATCCTTTCGAAGTCAACTGTACACTGCATCTGCAAGTCGTACGTAAATTGTAATAAATAATAAAAAGTTGTATGATTAGTTGAGAGTTGGTATATCGTACCTGTAATTTTACTACCTTCTCCAACCATGTTTTGTTTTTTCCAAGAAAGCGTGCAGTTGTTCTGTTACTCTTGTCCCATTTTCTTTTTTTAGTAGTAAGTAAATCTTTCACTTCACTTCTTTGGTCTGGATGGAGCGTGATAGTTTTATTTTCTTTTTTAGATAGATGTTCCTCCAGCCTTTTGGTTTTTACACCCACTTCCAAATGCAATTGTTTAAACAATGCATCGAAAATTTCACACCGAGTGCACTCTAATATAGTAGTACTTTCTGACATCATTTAAATTCTAAAAATATCCAATCTTTAAAACATCAAAATCTTAACAGAAATAATTTTTTACATAATTTAAATCTTTTAAACATAAAAAAAATGAGAATTGCGTATAAACACTGATGTCCAAACTACAGTGGCGGCTTGTGGCAGGTGGTTTTAACCAAGGTGGATGGGAAAAACTTCAATATATATGAAAAAGAAAATTAGACCGCCCATCTGGACCACTCTCGTAACTATTTTCCTAATTTATCATAATGAGTAAACAAAAAAATCAATCCGTGGATATCTAAGTCTTACGTACATGTTTTACATACTCTAGATTACAATGTCCATGAACGGATGCTTGAAATTTGTAATTTTTTAAAGATAATACCACAACTTTAACAACGATGAAAACTCAAATTTACGAAAAGTTTAGAGCGAATTGCTAGCAACAGTCACTTCGATCTCCTGTAACACTAAATGCCTTAAGAGAATCGACTTGATGTCTCACAACGACACGCAGTAGAGCCCTCTTAACAATAGAAGATGGTTATGCATACGAATGCACCAATTTTTTTTCGACTTTTGGCCAGGGTTTTCCAAAAATTGGCCACTGTGCAATGGCGTAATCGACAACACTTACCATATTTTGAAGGAATTTTACACCCTGTTTGGGCAATAAAATGGAGGGAAAAATTTATTGTTCGGAGATTAATATGAAAAAGTGTACTGAATCAATTAAATTCATGATACAAAAAAGATGGTAGATTCAATAAACAACTTTTTGAGACGGCCCATTAAAAATTTGGGTAAAGTTAGAATTTTGTCAGAGAAAATGTAAGCCCAATTCCGGCTACGCTGACCACAGTATTAAAAGAAAGTCCATATTCAAGCCGAATTTATTAATAAATTTGTGTCTGAAAGTTAGAAATCTTTATTTTAAACTAACGTATAATACCGTACCCAACAATATTCCTTTTGCTTGTTCAAATTTCGATTCTAAGAACAAAATGTTTTTAAATAACCAAAAAATTAATAACAAAATTTGAAGGGTTTTAGATATTGGGTATGGTAGCACGAAATGTCACAATCTACTTAATTGTCAGGTTGTTAATATGGCGACGAAAAAGTGACAATAGAGCTACCTGAACTTAAATGGTAAAAGAATTATCACTTTTATCGAGCTAGCATTTTTTGGTCGATATTTCATTTGTCGGAAAACTCATTCTTGCACCATTCCTCCATTTACTGCAAAATATCAAAAAACTACCTGAACTTAAATGGTAAAAGAAGTATCACTTTTATCGAGCTAGCATTTTTTGGTCGATATTTCATTTTCGGAAAAATCATTCTTGCACCATTCCTCCATTTACTGCAAAATGTCAAAAAATCCAAGAAACGTCAAGCGCAAAAAGTCTGTTTTGGAGTTGCTCGCCTGAAAACCATGTAAGCCCGGCACGACGCCCAAAATTCAATTTCAAAAACTTAGGGCCAATTTCAAATTAATATTTTAATGGCACTTAAGTTTAATTGTGGATTGTTGTTTAAATGCCATTTACCTTTCGTTGGGTTTCAGATCAACTTTGTTTAAATATGCCAAACAATTGGCGGCACTGCTGCTTGTTCTTTGAAATTGTTGTTGCATTCGCTTGTTTGTTTACACTTTGTGCTGAACAGCTGATTTTTTTTGGTGGGATTTGGTGGGATTGATTAAACAACCTGCCAATCAACCTTGGTTGTTTGGTACAAACACAGGGTTGCATATCTCATATTTAAATAGCCAATATTGACCATTTAAGTGCAGATTAAATGTATGATCTGAAAATGAATAGTGGAAGTTAATCAACAATCTCTACTTCAATAGGCCATCTGAAATTGGGCCTCAAAAATTATTCCAAATGTTAGTCAGAGTTATAAGCGATCTTAGCGCAATATTTCATCTAAAACTGACATACATTTCTGAGTAAAGAGAGGTCTCGCATAGTGCAGGTTTTTAATTTCACAAAATTTCAAATCACCTACATATTTATATATAAAAAATAACACTACACGCTAAGGTATTTAATCTGACCTCCCATTCG
>NW_023458691.1:71574-74212 GCF_013731165.1 Rhagoletis pomonella
CTTTTTCTCAAATTAACCAATTAATGTCCCCTTCACTGTCTTCGCATGAGAGAAGTGTGAATGTATTAGTAAAACGTGTGAATCTATGTAAATATATAATATGCGAAGGGAAGTATGTCAATCGAGAGTGATTTATAAAAGCTTTAGTTTGAAAATATCTTTGATGAGGCTTACCACCTTTTCAAAATGTCATATCGATCTAACCAAGTATATACCATATTTATTTTATGCGAGAAGACATTTTTGTGATAGTCATAGTGACACAGTTCATTCGAATGGGAGGTCAAATTAAATACCTTAGCGTGTAGTGTTATTTTTTATATATAAATATGTAGGTGATTTGAAATTTTGTGAAATTTAAAATTTGCACTATGCGAGACCTCTCTTTACTCAGAAATGTCTGCACGGTTTTAGATGAAATATTGCGCTAAGATCGCTTATAACTCTGACTAACATTTGGAATAACTTTTAAGGCCCAATTTCAGATGGCCTATTTAAGTAGAGATTGTTGATTAACTTGCACTATTCATTCTCAGATCATACATTTAATCTGTTTGTACCAAACAACCAAGATTGATTGGTAGGTTGTTTAATCAATCCCACCAAAAAACAAAGTGTAAACAAACAAGCGAATGCAACAACAATTTCAAGGAAAAAGCAGCAGTGCTGCCAATTCTTTGGCATATTTAAACAAAGTTGATCTGAAACCCAACGAAAGGTAAATGGCATTTAAACAACAATCCACAATTAAACTTAAGTGCCATTTAAATATTCATTTGAAATTGGCCCTAAGTTTTTGAAATTGAATTTTGGGCGTCGTGCCGGTTTACAGGGTTTTTAGGCGAACAACTCCACAACAGACTTTTTGCGCTTGACGTATCCTCGATTTTTTGACATTTTACAGTAAATGGAGGAATGGTGCAAGAATGAGTTTTCCGACAAATGAAATATCGACCAAAAAATGCTAGCTCGATAAAAGTGATACTTCTTTTACCATTTAAGTTCAGGTAGCTCTATTGTCACTTTTTCGTCGCCATATTAACAACCTGACAATTAAGTGGATTGTGACATTTCGTGCTACCATACCCAATATCTAAAACCCTTCAAATTTTGTTATTAATTTTTTGGTTATTTAAAATAATTTTTTTCTTAGAATCGAAATTTGAACAAGCAAAAGGAATATTGTTGGGTACGGCAAAAATTTTGACACACGCGTGTGGTCAAATAATTATACGTTATGTATTGTGGAACGATTTTCCGTCATCCCTTGTCAAATTTGGTTTGGAGACAAACCGGTTTCGGCGTTAACATGGCCCAACGCCGAAACCGGTTTGTCTCCAAACCAAATTTGACAAGGGATGACGGAGAATCGTTCCACAATACATCATACTCCTACCCTGTCGGAAACACAAACAACCAAAAAGAAATTATACATTAGTTTAAAATAAAGACTTCTAACTTTCAGACACAAATTTATTAATAAATTCAGATTGAAGTATGGACTTTCTTTTAATACTGTGGTCAGCGTAGCCGGAGTTGGGCTTACATTTTCTCTGTGAAAATTCAAACTGTATCCAAATTTTAATGGGTCCGTCTCCGTTGGAACTCCGCCCGAAACTGTAATTTCAGTGCCTGCAATATATCAGAAATAAACGTATCCGATATAGAAAACTGTAATAGTCCTGGCTAGCTACATTGTGAAATAATCACTACTAATAGCTACATTGTGAAATGACACTAAAGAAATTTTAAAATATGTTCACTAAAATTTTATTAATGGTAAAATAAAGATTTTGGCCAATAGTTATCGAATTTAATGTAAAATTTAGCGGTTTTTAAGAAAAGATATTGATTATTTTTAAAAGGTAAATGTTAATACAACTATTTTATTTATACGCCCAAATTTAGGATATAAAATCCCCTCTACCAAAAAAACATAATTTGGGTAACGCCGCTTCGAACTTTTTACAATTGAGCAATTGTCAAAAATCTCCTTTTTTAATCAAAAAGTTGTTTATTGAATCTACCATCTTTTTTGTATCATGAGTTTAATTGATTCAGTACACTTTTTCATATTAATGTTCAAACAATAAATTTTTCCCTCCATTTTATTGCCCAAACTGGGTGTAAAATTCCTTCAAAATATGGTAAGGGTTGTCGATTATGCCATTGTATTGTTCGAATGAATAGCTGTCAGACGACGCCTGAAAAGCCTGCAAAGCCTGAACCAAGTTCGAAACTTGGCATCTTGCAGGCTTTTCAGGCTTCGTAGACTTCGGTTGTGGAGCAGCTTCTATACAATGGTAAGGGTAATTTCAGCTTTCTTTTACAGTTTTTTAACTTTTCTTTTAACCAGCCAATGTATACGTATCTATGGGCCGTTTTCACCATCTCTGGTTAACACTAATCTCCGGTTAAACATCATTACCGACGTTGTCGACACAATGTTATATGCATGGAGTCAGTAACGTCGGTAAGGATGGTTAACTGGGGATTAGTGTTAACCAGAGACGGTGAAAACGGCCCTTAGTATATAAATATCTAGGAGTGTTTGCTTTTTCGAGTAGCAAAATGAAGGCGCAGGGTGCGTCCGAGATTATATTTTCTGATTTTCCGTGGAAATAAAAGACGAGGGATT
>NW_023458691.1:74312-78428 GCF_013731165.1 Rhagoletis pomonella
GGGCCGTACGCGGTTTCACGGTATACTGTGGCGGGCGGTGCTTATGAACGGTGATGTCTTGTGGTGTTATCAACGATTTTCCTTACTCGTACTTACGGCTCTCTACTACTGAGTGGTCATTTCTTGTGGTGTTATCAATGACGCACAACCAATCGTTTCATTCAGTTGTTCAGCCTCGACCACAGCTCCGTGCTGACTGATTGTTTTTCCGTCGTGTTATTCCTTTAAGAACCTGTGTGCTTGATGTTTCGTGGTCGTGCAACTTCATGTTGCTGTGTGATGTTGCGTTGTCATAGCAACGAACAGGTTGTCGCGTTCTGCTATGACTTGTGTTGTTGTGATTTCTTGCGTGGCTGGCTGTTTTGGCTTGTGCTTCGGTGGCTTATTGTGGAACTGGCTGATTTGGCTTGTATTGCTGTGGATTTTTGCATGGCTGGCTGCTTTGGTGGGAGGTGTTTGTGTGGGCCAAATTCTTCAGGTATATTATATTGAGGTTGTTGTTGGTTTTGTTGTAGCGACTACAACAATCCCGCCCAGATCGCTTAGTCTCTCAATCGTTGTCGTCAGGCTCTACTACCGGTAGACCAAGGAGGCTTGCAGCCTCGATGGGGCGTCATTAGGGTGGGGTTCAGTAGGCATGCGAAGAGACGCTTTGAGTCAAGGGGCATCTCTCTGCATGCCGGGCATTCGTTTGTAGTAACCAGAGCACAGTTGGGCTATTGTGGTCCGTGTCTCCCGAGGCAGACGAAGCTTTATCTCGTCCACGTCTGGTGGTTGTGTGCCCAAAACGGCATGCACAGGTCGAGAGTCTATATAACTTGAGACTGCCTCTCTGTAAATGCCGTTCCAGGCCTGTCGGTAAGCTGTCGGGTCCAGAGGTTGTTTGACGAACATCCGTAAAATGGTATGCAGAAGAGGAGGTTTGGAAAGTAGTCCTTTCAAACCGCAATGTACTGTGCTGCTCGGAATCTCGTCCATTCCGACAGCTTAACAGTGATACTCCTAGGTATTTATATACTAAGGGCCGTTTTCACCATCTCTGGTTAACACTAATCCCCAGTTAAACATTCTTACCGACTTTACTGACTCCATGCATATAACATTGTGTCGACAACGTCGGTAATGATGTTTAACTGGAGATTAGCACTAACCAGAGATGGTGAAAACGGCCCGTAGATACTTATACATAGGCTGGTTAAAAGAAAAATTAAAAAACTGTAAAAGAAAGCTGAAATTACCCTTACTTCTACTTTTAATGTATAAATGTTGAGACTTGTTATATATGTGTATGTATACATATAGGTCATACGACCGTAATAAATAAATAAATATATATATATATAGCATGTTTTTCAAGCGTTGCGGCTTAAGGCTCTTCAGCCTGAAAGATGATTTAGTGCAATTGTATAGAAGCTGCTCCAAAACCGAAGTCTACGAAGCCTGAAAAGCCTGCAAGATACCAAGTTTCGAACTTGGTTCAGGCTTTGCAAGCTTTTCAGGCGTCGTCTGACAGCTATTCATTCGAACAATACAATGGCGTAATCGACAACACTTATCATATTTTGAAGGAATTTTACACCCAGTTTGGGCAATAAAATGGTGGGAAAATTTTATTGTTTAAACATTAATATGAAAAAGTGTACTGAATAAATTAAATTCATGATACAAAAAAGATGGTAGATTCAATAAACAACTTTTTGATTAAAAAAGGAGATTTTTGACAATTGCTCAATTGTAAAAAGGTCGAAGCGGCGTAACCCAATTTATGTTTTTTTGGTAGAGGGGATTTTATATCCTAAATTTGGGAGTATAAATAAAATAGTTGTATTAACCTTTACCTTTTAAAAATAAGCAATATTTCTTCTTAAAAACGGCTAAATTTTACATTAAATTCGATAACTACTTGCCAAAATCCTTATTTCTACATGAATAAAATTTTAGTGAACATATTTTAACATTTTTTAGTGTCAGTTACAGAAACGAGCTACAGGACTATTACAGTTTTCTATATCGGATACGGTTATTTCTTATATATTGCAGACACTGAAATTATATTTTCTTAAATGATATTGTCTTTGTCCATGTCTTTCAAGTAACTCGAAAACGGAATTTACTTTGGGACCCATGGGCCTCATGAATTTCAGAGAAGTGAGTATTGCCTAATTCGAGTATATTTCGACAATATCGTTGTTTCTGTGGGTAAAAACAAATATATTTTACTGTTCAATATTGAAGGGGGAGTGAAACAAAATTGATGATTTATTGTTAGTATGAAAACTAGACACACAACTATAAACTTATTGAGGATTAGACCTCTTCTCTTTAAAAAAAGGGGAAATTTTCGGTTTTTTGTTGAATGGTTTGGGGTGGAGGGGCCAACGGAGACGGGCCCATTAAAAATTTGGGTAAAGTAAGAATTTTGAGAGAAAATGTAAGCCCAACTCCGGCTATGCTGACCACAGTATTAAAAGAAAGTCCATATTTCAAGCCGAATTTATTAATAAATTTGTGTCTGAATTGTGTAATTGTTTGACAACACGCGTGTGCCAAAATTTTTGCCGTCCCCAACAATATTCCTTTTGCTTGTTCAAATTTCGATTCTAAGAACAAAATGTTTTTAAATAACAAAAAAATTAATAACAAAATTTGAAGGGTTTTAGATATTGGGTATGGTAGGACGAAATGTCACAATCTACTTAATTGTCAGGTTGTTAATATGGCGACGAAAAAGTGACAATAGAGCTACATGAACTTAAATGGTAAAAGAGCTTTTATCGAGCTAGTATTTTTTGGTCGATATTTCATTTGTCGGAAAACTCATTCTTGCACCATTCCTCCATTCACTGCAAAATGTCAAAAAATCGAAGAAACGTCAAGCGCAAAATGTCTGTTCTGGAGTTGCTCGCCTGAAAACCCTGTACACCCGGCACGACGCCCAAAATTCAATTTCAAAAACTTAGGGCCAATTTCAAATGAATATTTAAATGGCACTTCAGTTTAATTGTGGATTGTTGTTTAAATGCCATTTACCTTTCGTTGGGTTTCAGATCAATTTTGTTTAAATGTGCCAAACAATTAGCAGCACTGCTGCTTGTTCCTTGAAATTGTTGTTGCATTCGCTTGTTTGTTTACACTTTGTGCTGAACAGCTGATTGTTTTTTGGTGGGATTGATTAAACAACCTACCAATCAATCTTGGTTGTTTCAGGGTTGCATATCTCATATTTAAATAGCCAATATTGACCATTTAAGTGCAGATTAAATGTATGATCTGAATATGAATAGTGGAAGTTAACCAACAATCTCTACTTAAATAGGCCATCTGAAATTGGGCCTTAAAAATTATTCCAAATGTTAGTCAGATTTATAAGCGATCTTAGCGCAATATTTCATCTAAAACCGTGCAGACATTACTGAGTAAAGAGAGGTCTCGCATAGTGCAGGTTTTTAATTTCACAAAATTTCAAATCACCTACATATTTATATATAAAAAATAACACTACACGCTAAGGTATTTAATTTAACCTCCCATTCGAATGAACTGTGCAAATTGAATGACTATCACAAAAATGTCTTCTCGCATAAAATAAATATGGTATATACTTGGTTAGAGCGATATGACATTTTGAAAAGGTGGTAAGCCTCATCAAAGATATTTTCAAACTAAAGCTTTTATAAATCACTTTCGATTGACATACTTCCATATTATATATTTACATAGATTCACACGTTTTACTAATACATTCACACTTCTCTCATGCGAACACAGTGAAGGGGACATTAATTGGTTAATTTGAGAAAAAGAAGCAAGACAAAGTCGCAAAAAATCGCACAATTATGAAAAAGTGGTTTGTGTTTGTAAATAATATAAAATTCACGCCAAACGACACTAGCGACGGCCCCTGAAAAATATATTGTCTTTATAATTGTTTAGACGCCTATTATACAGTACAATTTGACTACTAAAACATATTCAAAATTGGCTTGTCTAAAATTATCTTATGTAACCGAAGCGTAAGAACCAATCTATTATTATTATTGGGCCCGTTCATAAGACGTAGCCGTTTAGCTCAACTACTACGAAACTGCTGGCAACTGTTGAACCCAACAATTAAGT
>NW_023458691.1:78528-80757 GCF_013731165.1 Rhagoletis pomonella
CGAATGGGAGGTCAGATTAAATACCTTAGCGTGTAGTGTTATTTTTTTATATATAAATATGTAGGTGATTTGACATTTTGTGAAATTAAAAACTTGCACTATGCGAGACCTCTCTTTACTCAGAAATGTCTGCACGGTTTTAGATGAAATATTGCGCTAAGATCGCTTATAACTCTGACTAACATTTGGAATAATTTTTAAGGCCCAATTTCAGATGGCCTATTTAAGTAGAGATTGTTGGTTAACTTCCACTATTCATATTCAGATCATACATTTAATCTGCACTTAAATGGTCAATATTGGCTATTTAAATATGAGATATGCAACCCTGAAACAACCAAGATTGTTTGGTAGGTTGTTTAATCAATCCCACCAAATCCCACCAAAAAACCATCAGCTGTTCAGCACAAAGAGTAAACAACCAAGCGGATGCAACAACAATTTCAAGGAACAAGAAGCAGTGCTGCTAATTGTTTGGCACATTTAAACAAAATTGATCTGAAACCCAACGGAGGGTAAATGGCATTTAAACAACAATCCACAATTAAACTGAAGTGCCATTTAAATATTCATTTGAAATTGGCCCTAAGTTTTTGAAATTGAATTTTGGGCGTCGTGCCGGGTGTACAGGGCTTTCAGGCGAGCAACTCCACAACAGACATTTTGCGCTTGACATTTCTTTGATTTTTTGACATTTTGCAGTAAATGGAGGAATGGTGCAAGAATGAGTTTTCCGACAAATTAAATATCGACCAAAAAATGCTAGCTCGATAAAAGTGATACTTCTTTTACAATTTAAGTTCAGGTAGCTCTATTGTCACTTTTTCGTCGCCATATTAACAACCTGACAATTAAGTAGATTGTGACATTTCGTATGGTATGGTAGCCAATATCTAAAACCCTTCAAATTTTGTTATTAATTTTTTGGTTATTTAAAAACATTTTGTTCTTAGAATCGAAATTTGAACAAGCAAAAGGAATATTGTTGGGTCAATTTTGTTTCCAATATTGAACAGTAAAATATACTTGTTTTTACCCACGGAAACAACGATATTGTCGAAATATACTCGAATTAAGCAATACTCACTTCTCTGAAATTCATGAGGCCCATCGGTCCCAAAGTAAATTCCGTTTTCAAGTTACTTGAAAGACAATATAATTTGAGTGTCTGCAATATATAAGAAATAAACGTATCCGATATAGAAAACTGTAATAGTCCTGTAGCTCGTTTCTGTAACTCTTCTCTACCGATTATTTCTCTACTGGTAGAGAATATACGTCATTCTCTACTACTCATTAGCAGTAGAGAACAAAGCGGCGAATTCATATATGAATTGGCCTTGGTAGAGAATTGTTACAGAAACGAGCTACTGGCTAGCTACATTGTGAAATAATCAGATGTCATAATGACACTAAAAAATGTTAAAATATGTTCACTAAAATTTTATTAATGTAGAAATAAGGATTTTGGCAAGTAGTTATCGAATTTAATGTAAAATTTAGCCGTTTTTAAGAAGAGATATTGCTTATTTTTAAAAGGTAAATGTTACAACTATTCTATTTACACTCCCAAATTTAGGAAATAAAATCCCCTCTACCAAAAAAACATAAATTGGGTAACGCCGCTTTGACCTTTTTACAATTGAGCAATTGTTAAAAATCTCCTTTTTTAATCAAAAAGTTGCTTATTGAATCTACCATCTTTTTTGTATCATGAATTTAATTGATTCAGTACACTTTTTCATATTGATGTTCAAACAATAAATTTTTACCACCATTTTATTGCCCAAACTCGGTGTAAAATTCCTTCAAAATATGGTAAGTGTTGTCGATTACGCCATTGTATTGTTCGAATGAATAGCTGTCAGACGACGCCTGAAAGGCCTGCAAAGTCTGAACCGTGTTCGAAACTTGGTATCTTGCAGGCTTTCAGGCTTCGTAGACTTCGGTTTTGGAGCAGCACTAAGGGCCGTTTGCACCATGTCTAGTTAATTCTAACTCCCAGTTAAACATCTTTATCGACGTTATCGACACCCATCATATAACATGTGATCGATAAAGCAGTTAACGAGCTTAACTGAAGGATGTACCTCCAGTTAGCGTTAACTAGACATGGTGCAAACAGCCCTTAGAAGTCAAATTGTTGTGTATAATAGGCGTCTAGACAATTATAAAGACAATACATTTTTCAGGGGCCGTCGTTAGTGTCGTTTGGCGTGAATTTTATAT
>NW_023458691.1:80857-83212 GCF_013731165.1 Rhagoletis pomonella
CATTCTTGCACTGCAAAATGTCAAAAAATCGAAGAAACGTCAAGCGCAAAATGTCTGTTGTGGAGTTGATCGGCTTAAAGCCCTGTAAACCCGGCCCGACGCCCAAAATTCAATTTCAAAACTTAGGGCCAATTTCAAATGAATATTTAAATGGCACTTAAGTTTAATTGTGGATTGTTGTTTAAATGCCATTTAACTTTCGTTGGGTTTCAGATCAACTTTGTTTAAATATGCCAAAATTCTCAGCACTGCTGCTTGTTCCTTGAAATTGTTGTTGCATTCGCTTGTTTGTTTACACTTTGTGCTGAAGAGCTGATTGTTTTTTGGGGGGCTTTAGTGGGATTGATTAAACAACCTGCCAATCAATCTTAGTTGTTTGGTACAAACACAGGGTTGCATATCTCATATTTAAATAGCCAATATTGACCATTTAAGTTCAGATTAAATGTATGATCTGAATATGAATAGTGGAAGTTAATCAACAATCTCTACTTAAATAGGCCATCTGAAATTGGGCCTTAAAATTTATTCCAAATGTTAGTCAGAGTTATAAGCGATCTTAGCGCAATATTTCATCTAAAACAGGTTTTTAATTTCACAAAATTTCAAATCACCTACATATTTATATACAGAAAATACCACTACACGCTAAGGTATTAAATTTGACCTCCCATTCGAATGAACTGTGCAAATTGAATGACTATGACTATGACTATGACATTTTGAAAAGGTGGTAAGCCTCATCAAAGATATTTTCAAACTAAAGCTTTTATAAATCTCTTTCGATTGACATACTTCCATATTATATATTTACATAGATTCACACGTTTTACTAATACATTCACACTTCTCTCAAGCGAAGACAGTGAAGGGCATGTTCATAAGACGTAGCTGATCATCGCTAACAAACCTCTGAAAATCGTCAGCAAGGTAAAAAATTTAGGGTTTATACTAAACTCTAACCTGACTTGTACAGACCATATGAATGCAATGGTTGGGAGGGTTTATGCTACCTTAAGAAATTTAAAAGTGTCTGGATTTTATACTCCACTGGGTACAAGGCGTCAGCTTGCCCTACAAATAATAATGCCGCAAATCACATACGCTGAGGTAGTTTACAGCAAGCTTGATAGCAACTCCATGCGCAAGGTTGATATTTTGTTTAATAATGTAACCCGTTATGTGTATGGTCTCACAAGGTTCGAGCATATATCGCCGTGGAAGTGTAGCCTCTTGGGTTGTGAAATATCAGAATATTTGAAAGCCCGAAACTGTGTTTTTCTATATATACTGATTGCTATGGAATCTCCAGGTTATCTTTTTAATAAGTTAGTATTTACTAGGTCCGCACGGGTAACAGATCTAATTGTCCCTCACTTTAGTACGTTAGCATCAGAGAGACTGTTCTTCGCCAGCGCTATACGTTTGTGGAACTCTATCCCTGCTGGTGTAAGAAGTAGTCTAAGCAGAAGCAACTTTAAGCAATCTATTTACGCACATTTTAAGAAATAATGTTTTGAATGGACTGGCCATCTATCTTTACCTATCAATCTTTATCAATATTCTTAATTTATTTTCTATCTTTGTATGTTTTTATTTCTTATCGTATTCCTTAGTAGTCTTAGGGCCGGTTACTCAATGTCTGGTTAACACTAATCTGCGGTTAAACATCGTTATCGACGTTTTCGACTCCATCCATATAACAAGGAGTCGGTAACGTCGATAACGATGTTTAACCGCAGATTAGTTTTAACCAGACATTGAGTAACCGGCCCTTAATCTTTATTGTTTAGGGATTATAATTATAATGTTAGTTTATTTATTTGTCCTTGTTTTTATTCTTAGGGCCGGTTGCTCAAAGGCTGGTTGACACTAATCATCGATTAACATCGTTATCGACGTTTTCGACTCCATTCATATCACACGGTGTCGGTAACGTCGATAACGATGTTAATCGATGATTAGTGTCAACAAGCCTTTGAGCAACCGGCCCTTAAGTTTGCAAATGTATGTACGTATGCTTTTCTCTTTGTTTACATTTAAATCAGCAATTTGTTGTACTATAAAAGATTATATCTTATTGTACTAATGGTTATACATTTAATAAATGAAATGAAATAAAGCAAACATCTTAGGGCCGGTTGTTCAATGTCTGATTTGCACTAATCGGAGGTAGAAGCTCCGGTTAAATACAACGACTGCTTTATCGATCACATGTTATATGCATGATGTCGAAAACGTCGATAATGATGTTTAACCGGCAAGTAGTGATAACCAGACATTGAACAACCGGCCCTTAATAAACATATATTTAAAAACATAGTATCATTACAAAAATATATTAGTTACTTTACC
>NW_023458691.1:83312-96017 GCF_013731165.1 Rhagoletis pomonella
ACATGCAACCATTAAATCTTTAAAGTTAGTATATTCGAACCCAACAGTCCACTACTACCAAAATCACTAAATCACCTCTTTTCACTTTTTAAACACTATTAATATATATCGTTTAACTTAATTATTAAACAAGCACATACTGAACTGAACTGAACTGAAACGCGAGATTCCAAAATAGCTATAGTGCTGCCACTGTATTAGTATTTCGTAATAATTCACTTTTCCATACAAGGCGTGTGCAGTGTTCAATGCTTTTCGGTATCTTCTTTCGCTTGATATATATATTTTGTGAATTATAAGAGACAGCTCTGGGGCGGTAGCCCCAGATTTACCACACGGAATGGGAATTCTAGTTATTTCATTCTTCCCCTGCACAGCTTTTTCCATAAAAATCAATACGTCGATAAATAATGAAAGTTTTTATTAAAAAATCGAAAATAGAATATTTTATTTAGGTGAATGTAAAAAAAAGAGGAAGTGTATAGTGTAAACTGAGGGTAATAGCGCAAATGAAATGTGAAATAGAGTGGCAATACCAGCGATTTTAGGTTATACAAATTTTGCTTACTCTGTTTTAGTAGTGAAATATATGAAACGGAGACGGACCCATTAAAAAACTGGGTAAAATTAGACAGAGAAAATGTAAGCCCAACTCCGGCTATGCTGACCACAGTATTAAAAAAAGTCCATATGAATGACTATCACAAAAATGTCTTTTCGCATAAAATAAATATGGTATATATTTGGTTAGATCGTTATGACATTTTGAAAAGGTGGTAAGCCTCATCAAAGATATTTTCAAACTAAAGCTTTTATAAATCAATTTCGATTGACATATTTCCCTTCGCATATTATATATTTACACAGATTCACACGTTTTACTAATACATTCACACTTCTCTCAAGCGAAGACAGTGAAGGGGATATTAATTGGTTAATTTGAGAAAAAGAAGCAAGACAAAGTCGCAAAAAATCGCACAATTATGAAAAAGTGGTTTGTGTTTGTAAATAATATAAAATTCACGCCAAACGACACTAACGACGGCCGCTGAAAAATGTATTGTCTTTATAATTGTCTGGACGCCTATTATACACAACAATTATCTCATGTAAGCGAAACGTAAGAACCCATGGTGAAATGAACTGAAGGTGGCGCATTCCCGAAACCGCTACTTTGGTTTTGCCGACTTTGACATTTATGGCAATACGTAAACACACTTTTTGTTTAGAAACAAGTGCAAACGTATTGTAAACGTATTGTGTACTTTCAGGTGAAAAATCGAAGTAATTCGTGCGTTCTGAAGTAAAAAACGTTTTATTTGTAATAAAAACTTTATAAAAATGTCGTGTCGTGTGTTGAATTGCAGCAGCCGTAGGGGTAAAGCCCCCAAATGCAGTTTTTTAATGTTTCCCCGCGACGCCGCCTTGGCCAGAAAGTGGGTAGAGTTCTGCCGGCAGGAGAAGCCATACAATTTAGACACCAGCGTAATATGCATGAATCACTTTACGGACCACTTTTAAACACGACATGTTAAGTTGAAAACGTTGAAATACCACAAATTACAAACTAAAATCGGAGGTAAGCAAGCATCGACCACTTTCTGCAGGAAAACATGTGCTGCGACAAGATATTATCATTTTTTCCGCACCTGCAATACAAACACAAAAATTCTAAATAGTTAATAATAAGAACTATTCTTTTGAACACATTTCAAGAGTGGTTGTATATTTTTTGTTAACGTTGTGCTTAACTTGCTATATTCAAAGATGGCTTGAGAAATTGGTGAATCGAGAAGAAAACACGTTTTCTAACTGCAAATTCACAACTGTCAACTCATTGTTCTTCGCCATATTCTTTGTTTACCCGTTGCCACAAATGTCATTGTGCGGGAATGCGCAATCTTGTATTCTATCGTTCTTGGTAAGAACCAATCTATTATTATTATTGGGCACGTTCATAAGACGTAGCTGTTTAGCTCAACTGCTACGAAACTGCTGGCAACTGTTGAACCCAACAATTAAGTCTTAGGAACGGCTTGATGAATATGCTGTCAAATGAACAGCTGATAAATGTAAGCAAATTAAGTTGCAATAAACACAGGTAGTTGCGCTGATAATATTTCCAAATTCAACGCTAAGCTGTCATTGTGTTGAAACAATCTATCAATGTTATAAAAAATTTAACAGTATATAAATGTAAAGCAAACATATATTTAAAAACATAGTATCATTACAAAAATATATTAGTTACTTTACCACATTAGTTATATACAATTTATTAAAATTATTTGCACCGGCCAGCATTTAACAAGCGGCGTTACATTTAATAAAAACGGCGTAAGTCTTTTCGATCAGCTTCTTAGGCTAACCCAACGCGTCGAGCTCAGGTAGCGAAAACATTTTGCGATGGAAAATATGGCGGAATGTTGCCAGCTGTTGAGCTGAGCGGAACTATTCAACTGTGCGTTTCTAAGACAAAGAGTCAACAATTAGACAACAATGACTACTTTCCAGTTGTCGCCTTTCGCACTCACCTTGATCACATACACACTTTTCCCGGTCAAAAGAAAGACTGGTTTTCAATTATAATTAAGTACAAAGGTTGTTCACGCAGTTCGTTAATATTTCTCTGTGTATTGTTTACGTTTAATTGTTACACAAAGCCAGATTTTTGGCTGATTGCCATAACACTTTCCAAATGGATTAACGATATGGATTTGTTAAAGAGATTTAAACTTCACATTAACTTTTATGGTTCGCAAAAGACTACTCTGCATAGGACGCGTGCGCGTTGACCTGCGTTAATAGCTGAACTAACTTTCGTATAACTTGGCACGATGATGGTAGGCGGCCGTGCGGGCTCGGGAGTATTTTTCGGAGCCGCCTCGACACCGCTGCGGCCAAAGGATGCGCGTACGGCCGCTGAATTAAGTTTAAGCGGCGGCTCAAACATCATCCCCGCACTGCAGGAATGCGTTGCTGAGCGTCTCCTGCAGCTCTTTCAGTGCGCGGATCGTATGCCCAAGGACGCGATGGGTGGGGTGGCCCTGGTAGTTGGCCGTTTGCTGGCCATGGGGGGTGTGTGCGATCGTCTTTCGTGTGGTCTTCTTTCACGTCGGTTACGGCGCCTGGTTGAGCGGGATCTTCTGCGCCTTCTTTTTCGACTTCTTTTGCGCCTTTTTCTTCGGCGGTGTGCGCTGCTTGACGCCTCTTAGGACCTTTGTGGCCGATGTTCGCTGCTTGGGCCCCTGTTCCCTTGGCACCGTGCGCGCATGGTTCTTGGCTGCCACATGTAGCAGCGTGTGGTGCGCTAGCCCGCAGGTCTTGCAACTGCCTGGCGAGTCGCATTGCCAGGTAGTCCCAACCGTTCCGGCGGCTTCATCGCCTTGAAGGCCGCGCACGTCCGCAAGGCGTGATACCGGTGGCAGAGCCGGCAGTGTAGGCAGTTATACGTCTCCGCCGTTGACGCCAGGGGCATACCATCCGCGATGCCATGTTGTCTTCGATCTGGAAGTGGAAGCAAAGGCAGTTAAACGAGAAGTACTTGGGTACAATATTTAAACGGGAAGTTAAGACCCTTAATATACAGGGGGAAAGTGTATATATACTTTTTTATTGTGCTTTGCGCGGAGAATTCTCCGGGGGAAGGAAGCACAGTTTGACAAGTGTCCGCGTGATAACTCCATTTTGTGTACGGATTTCTACGACAAGTATGTGGTTATCAGGGCCGTGGCGAACTTTTTCGATCCGCCCCAATCGCCACTCAGTGGGGGGAAGCGAATCTTCTCTTGTGTCTCTTCTGAAGATCTTTGAGGTAATCTTCTTTCCAGCGGCGACTAAATTGGTGGTGAAGTGCTTTGACTTACTCCTATCGGTTTAGTAGGGGCAGGTCTTCCAAATTAGGCTCGGGAATGGCCAATAGCGGTGCACCTCGAATGAAGTGGCCCGCAGTAAGTGCTGTCATATATGCTGGGTTTACGGAAAGTGCGGACAGAGGCCTCGAATTGAGGACTGCTTCAATTCGCACAAGAAGCGTCGTGAATTCTTCAAAGGTAAACTTGTGGGTTGCAGCGGTTTTCTTTAGATGGATTTTAAAGCTTTTCACTGCAGATTCCCACAAGCCGCTCATGAATATTTCTTCGCTTGGTCCCTTCGCTCTCACCTCACCAAACACTTCAGTTTACGCTTAAAGGAAATATTCGACTTGTATTGCTTATTTTAAAACACTGAACTTTGCTCGAGGGTAAATATATGTATATACACCACAAGTGTAGGCATTGATTAGAGCTACAAATCGTGTTGATTGAAAACTAATACTTCAAACGCGTGTGCGTTAACCGTTGTTAATAGCTGAACTAACTTTCGTCTAACTTGGCACGATGATGGTAGGCAGCCGTGCGCGCTCGGGAATCATTTTTCTGGATCGCCTCGACACCGCTGCGACCAACGGATGCGCGCACAGCCGCTGAATTAAGTTTAAGCGGTGGCTTAAACAAACAGCTAGGCCTTATGAACGCGCCGATTATAAATAAAAGTACGTTTCCATGCGCTTCAAATTGGGAAATTTCCATTGTCAATTTCAACTTCAAATTGTAAATATTCACACGACAAATTTCAATTTCAAAACTAATCTCGATGACAATTGCAAAAGCAGAAAAATAGAAAATTAAAAGATGTCTCTAAATAATCTTGGCAATTTTAACCATTTTAGAGATTACATATACTACGTTCCTGAAACAGGTCGAACGTCATTCGAAGTGTTCTAAACCGGTGCTATTCTGAAGCTCGTGGTAAATTGTTTATTATTTGGTGCTGGACACGTTTCGTGATTCATTTTCCTGTCGATGTTCTGGCCACGAACGGTCCTCATCCATGCAAACTAAACGTCTGGTTGCCCGGCGTAAATCAAGCGAAAGAAATCATACTTAAATATTGTGTAAACGCGCGCCAAAAAACATTAAAACGAAAGTTAAACGCTCGCCCAAAACTGTTTAACTCTATTAAACAAAAACAAATTAAAGAAAATTAAATAACAAACCACACAAATTAAAACCAAAACAATAAATTGTGAACCGAACAGCTGTGTGGAGTGCAAATATAAACATCAGCTGGCCGCTGTCTAATTCTGAACTGCATTACCAACACGTAAGAAATCGGTGCTGCCGTATTGTTCAGGGCGTAATAAATGGGTACTTAAAATCCTCAACCAGGCGGTGGAGGAAATATAGGCCCAGATATTATGGAAAATGTTCAATTAAAGCAAAAAATATGTGAATTAGAGCACTTGTGTGAAGCCTTAAAAAATTAAATAGCTATGCTAAAAGCAGAAGATCAAAATTTAAAACCTACTGGTAGTTCGCAAACTGTTTCTGAAAAAGTCAATAAGAAAAATATATGCATATATGAAACTGATGAATGAGAAACCGAATGGATTCTTAAAAACAGTCGCAAACAATCAAAAAAACGAAAAGCCGAGTCCTCTCCTGAAATAGTAGAAGACGTAAGAAAACCGTTGGATAAAAAACTCAATCAGAACAATTTGGATTTAAATTTAACTGAGGTAACCAAGAAAGTTATTCGCCCACCACCGATTGTCGTAAATGGTGTAAATGATTTTAAAAAACTTCAGTCTCAATGGTTAGCAACTATTAAAAACAACTTCTTCGTGAAACTAGCCAATAATAGCATGTATAGGGTAATCACCTTCAACTCTGATGACTATCGCGCAGTTATAAAGTTACTGAACAATGAGAAAGTTCCTTGGTTTAGCTATGAGGATAAGCAATTTAGACCAACCAGAGCTATAGTTAAAACCTTCACCATTCGTGCGATAAAGAAGCGATCTTAAACGATCTAAAGGAACAAGGCCTTAAGGCTATCAACGCTGTTAATAAACTTAGGTGGAGGACGAAAGAGACCCCTAGACATATTCATGCTGACATTTGATACGTCTGAAGAAAGTCTATGAGATCAAGAGTATCTCAAATACTATAGTTAAAATCGAGCCACTAAAATCGTCCAAACTAATTACTCAGTGTAAAAAATGCCAATCTTTCGGTCATACTCAGAATTTCTGTGGTAGGCCTCCCAAATGTGTCAAATGCGCTGGTATGCATGCCTCTATTAATTGTTCTAAACCGGTTTTAGAAAAACCTAAATGTTGCAACTGCGGAGAATATCAGCCTGTCAATTATCGCGGTTGTGTAGTTGCGAAAGAACTTCAAAAACTTAGATCAAAGAAGTCAACACAAACCTCAGATGAGACTTTACCTGTACAAACCACGCATATCTCTGGTACAAGTAAAAACAAGCAAAAGGAAAACACCTCCTATGCGAGCATAGCTCAAGGTTCCGTTGAAAAAAACGCCACCTCGAGGAATACTGATGCCCTAACAATGATTATAGATAAGTTAAATTCACAAGCAAAGCTTTTCAAGTCAATTGAACTTCGTCTATCTGCACTCGAAGATTCCATACAATTCATCGATGACGATTAAGTGTCTAAGATTATGTTCAAACAGGCCAATTAGCTAAGGCAATTAAGCTTTATATTGCGGAATTGAGTTTTGTGTTCACACATATGTCAGCTGCGCAATTAGCGATAAGAAATCAGCTGCTGGATTACCTACAGTGACGGAAAAGTTGGTACAATTGTACCTTTATTTAGTTTGAAAGTGCATTTGGTACAAACACACAATTTTAGGTACATTTGGAACGTAGCCAAATAACTTCTCAGGAAATCAGTCCTTATTTTTATTGACATTTCAATGCATTTTCTGTTGCGGGCAACTGGTCCAATACAAAAAATGATACAAAAAGGTGGTCAAAGTAACGCAATTGTAGTTGATTTCGCCAGATAGACGGAAAATAATTATTTTTAAGCATCAGATCGCAGAACTGGGAGGAAATTAATTCACCTTTTTTACAACATGATTTTATCTCGCGCTGCTCGAAGAGATTCTTTTCATAGCCAAAATTTGTTTAATGTGAGTACAGAAGTTGATGTGGTATCGATGGGAATTTTTATCCTCCTATCTTCTTTATATAGAAATACATATTTCCTTTTTGCGTACATCTATCCACTTTTAGATAAAGCTTTCCCTAAATTAGGTACAATTTTATAATTAAGTTTTCCATCCCTGATGGAATATCAGCTGTAAAAGAGGGACAGAAACAAACAGCTGATTGCTCTTTGTTCAATAAACATACCTGCAAGTCAAAACTAAGCATACCTAGAAGGGTTGCATAGAGAATCTGACACAAATTAGTTGTCAATTAATAATTAATTGGCAATTAATAAATTGAATTTCTGTATGATAAATTGGGTAACAATTAAGGCTTAAATTGGTGAAAAGGTTCTTAATTGCCAATTAGGCCCCCGTTTGAACATAGTCTAAGGGTACTCTTATGGAACGCCAACGATTTAACTAAACATCAGCACGAACTTGAAATCTTCCTTAATAACAACAACATCGACATATGTCTAATATCTGAAACGCACTTCACGAAGCATTCCCATATGTGCTTCAAAAATCACAGCATCTACCATACGATTCATCCAGAAAATTCTGCACGGGGTGGCAGCGCCGTAGTTATCAACAATAAATTGTCACATCATTTATACGACCAACTCAGCCTCAAGGAGTTCCAGGTCACATCCGTTTCCGTACAAACCTTCAAGAAACCTATAGTACTATCTGCACTCTACAGCCCACCTAGGCACTTATTAAAATGCAATAATTACCTCTCTTTCCTGGAACGGTACGAAGGCCGTTTTATTATTGGCGGAGACTTTAACGCGAAACACACATTGCGGGTCTAGGCTCACCACAACAAAGGGTCGAGAACTATACAGAGCCATTCAGCATGCGGGTTGCAATACGATTTCAACTGGAAAACCTACTTACTGGCCAACGGATACCAGAAAAACTCCGGATTTGATTGACTTTTTTGTCTTTAAAAATATACCTTAAAATTATCTTATCATTTCAGAAGGGTTCGACTTGAGCTCCGATCATTCGCCAGTTCTTTTAATAATCAACGAAGAGCCGGTTCTCAGCCTCAACTCTCCAAGCCTATTGAACAGATTCACTGATTGGGAATACTTCCAAGATGAACTACTGAAATCCTCAAAGCCGGTTCGAAACATCTCAACTGTGGCAAATCTTGATGAAGAAGTTCTAAGATTTACCACACGAATCCAAAATGCAGCTTGGACTACACACCCACTCAACCGATTCTCCAAAACAGAAAAAAGTATCCTGGTTACATCGTGGAATTAGTCATCAAAAAAACGAAAACTACGACAACGATGGCATCCAACTCCGGGGATGTGCCAGTCTTAACTGCGTCAATACTATTCAACGCTTTCAGAACAAAGTGCTTAGAAGTATAGTAAATGCTCCATTCTGCATCCGAAACTCCGATCTCCACCGTGATCTCTGCATGCCAACTGTCACTATAGTGGCAAAGGGAACAGCTAGAGCCCACAAACAGCGATTAATATGCCATGTCAATGCTGCAGCTTCCAGCCTCCTCCAGACGAACTCACTGCGCCGGCGACTAAAGCAAAAACTGTTCTAGACTTGATGAGAAGCTAGTACTAGCATTTGCACTTTTTCTAAAAAACTGCATTTGTCGTCACACATTTTAAATCTTATCCAATTTAAATTACTACTTAGGGCCTTCGCTGGTCTTGCGTAAAGTGCAGGTCAACCGAAGTTGATCTCTTCAAGCTATTTAGGCAAACCAGAAATGGTTTTACAGAAGTAGGAAGAGAATTGCAATCTGTTAAGGATATCCGTGTGTCTAAACGTAAGCGTCTTAATAGTCTATCTAAGGAAATTGCTGCCGTTGCACGTCAGAATAATCTTCCGACGGACTTAATTAATTTATCCTCTCCGTGTCCTCCAGCATCAGAATCCACAGCCTCAAAAGACCGTGTAACGAAATCTGCTTCGGATAATAAAGAGCCCTTCCCCCATGTGGTGGCATCATCTTCAAAGCCTCCACCGCCTTCCCTATCCTCAACTACTAACGCAGTAACTCAACCCTCCGTCGGTACTCCAGTCTGATACAAGAAAACTAGTTGTGGTTCCACCAAAGAAGTCAATCTTTGTTTCTAGATTTTCGAGAGACACTACTGAAGACGATATAAAGGTTTATATCTCATCAAAAATTAGAACTGTCGACTTAAGCATCAGAAAATTTTATTTTAATTACGAAAGAAATATTGCTTCATTTAAAATTGACGTAAATTTAGATAATTTTAATGCGCCGCTTAGTAGTTCTTCTTGGCCCCCCGGAGCTTTCGTTCGTGAATTCGAATATAGGCCCAAAAAGTAAATAACTTAGCTAATATTCCCCGTCATAACACTGAATCAAAAAACTAATTATTAAATCTGCTTTAAGTATTTATTACCAAAATGTAAGAGGCTTAAATACTTAATTAACGAACTTATACTTTAAAGGCCTTGAATATAATTATAATATTCTTTCTTTTACTGAAACTTGGCTGAAACCTCACATTTTCAATTCAGAGATTCTTCCAAATAATTATCATATCTATAGACAAGATAGGGAGGACAGAATCGGCGGTGGCGTACTCTTCGCTGTAGACTCTTCAATACCATCTGAAGAAGTAAGTCTTCCACACATTGATTCAGTAGAGTTCAAATGCATTCGTGTACAGGCTGGAAAAGGGTCTATTTACTTAGCTCTATGCTATATCCCTCCCCGATCTGACACATTGGTGTATTTACGACTCATCTCTTTACTGAAGTCAGTTAATTTACTGACTAAACCCTCTGACTCAATGATTGTGTTGGGTGATTTTAATTTACCAAGCATATCATGGAACATCATTGGCGCATATTGATAGTCATATTTAGTACTCAACTAAGTCGAAACTATTATAAGTCACAACAAAAGCTATTCATAGTCGCCTTAGTTTCAACTTTTCTGGCTAAGTACCAACTTAAAATTTAGTTTCGGCTGCGGCTGCAACTAAGTCGTAACTAGGAAGAAGTATTTTATCAAATTAAGGGAAAACAGACGAAATATGTAAAAATTAAGTTGGTAGAGGGTGATTTTGATAATATTGAATAATCTCCCATTAAAATTTACAAAGATCGATCCATTTTAATCGGAAGATGAAATTAAATGCGTATTACAATTCGAATAAAGCTACATCACAATTTTATAATTGGAATAATTTGGATAAATTTTCAAATAATAAGTCAGTTTCACGCTAGTTCTTTTAAAGTAAATTTGTGCATAACATTTAGATATCTACTATTTGTATGATTCACAGCATGCTTTCGATAAACATCGACTTCACATCACTGCGGTTGTTCTGGCTATTTCACACAATTAACAAGAAAATGATACCTTCTTCTTTTGCATAATCATGCAATGAAAATAAAAATTACATAAACGGATGATCAAACTTGACATTATTTAATAAAAATGTAATTTTTCCAAAATATCGTAAAGAAATATCGATACATTTTCACACTCGTTTTGCTATATCGTAAACTAAGTCGAATCTACTTAGTAGAAGTCTGAAATGCGACTATGAATAGAGGTAAATTTTAAATTGGTACTTAAATTTAAGTTGCAACTTTGTTAGTTTCGACTTAGTTGCTGGACTATGAATACGCGCCATTGACAATGATATCGTACCTTTCGCGTCTAGTGCGTGCAACAACGTATTTTTAGAGGAGATGGCTGAACTCTGCCTAACTCAGGTTAATGTACTTCACAATAAGTTTGGTAAAGTATTAGATCTTGTTTATGTTGATGATGCATCTAAGTCCGTTGTAAATAAGTGTGATCCACTAGTTTTGCCCGAAGATGTCTACCACCCTGCTATGGGGGTATCTTACGAAGTTATAAGTGATGGTCAAAATTGCAGTACCCAAGCATACGAACCAAATATTCGCTTTGATTTTTCGAAAGCCAACTTTAAAATGCTTAACAAAGAACTGTCTAAATTGTCGTGGCCTGCATTTAAAGAAAATATTGAACAAAGCGTTGCACTTTTTAACTTTACTTTACATAAATTGTTTGAAAAGCATGTGCCTAAACGCATGTATTTTCCTGAAGAGCAAACACAGTTATGGTTCACTAAGAACTGAGAAATTTGAAAAACAGAAAGTCGCGTTATTTTAGATTACACAAAAACCCGTTCGCTCAGTTTTTTAAATCCAATTATTCCATTAACTCACATGCTAACATTGACTATCCTTTTAAACTATGTCCAATGAACTCAATAAATATCCCAGTAATATCTCCCGATGATGTAGTAGTTTATCTGAAATCCTTAAAGCAGTCCTTCAGTTATGGTCCTGACCAGATCCCTACTTGTATTCTTATAAATTGTTCTGATTATCTCTATGAGCCGTAAACAGCGTTATTTAATTTATCTCTTAAAGAGGGCGTTTTTCCAACTATATGGCAGGAATCGTTCATAACCCCGTTACATAAAAGCGGTAGCAGATCTTCAGTGGAGAACTACCGAGGAATAGCTAAGTTTTCTGCAATTCCTAAATTATTTGAAGCAATTATAACAAATCAGTTGACGCATTCCATCTCTTCTAGCATTTCATATAGTCAACATGGATTTTGCAAGGGCAAATCAACTTCTACAAATTTACTTGATTTAACATCCTATATCTCAAAAGCATTTAGTGAAAGCAAAACTGTTGATGTTATATATACTGACTTCAGTAAAGCATTTGACAAAGTGTGCCACTCGTTGCTCATCTACAAACTTGGGCCCCTATTGCGAGTGTCGACTGGCAGTAGAATAGAAATTTGTCGATCGAGTCGATCATCTTTTATTTTGCTATTGTGTAACTTCATCGATAAAAATTTGTACTATTGTGAATGGTTGACAGAATTGTAAACAGCTGTTTGTTTGTTTACATTTGTTTCTTGAGTGTTTTATTTACATTATTTTTAAAATAATTGCTTTTATTATAAAATTTAAAAAATGGACACAGTTGAAATATGGTTTAGTGATGAGGAAGATGATGCGGAAGCTAATAGATTAGTAGAGTTAGCTAAAGCAAGGAGGGAATTGCGAGATTCGTCGGATCCCTTGGACTTTGAAGGTGTATGTACACGTGTGAGTTTTATGAATAGAAGTTGCGTTCCCGATGCTTCACAGTTTTTAGGCTTTACATGATTTGCAGGAAAAGCTGTTTTCCTCATTAATAAACTTTATGGAAGTTTAAGAAATACGGTACGGTTAAGTTTTTTGTACACTGATGTTGGGTTTTTGTGTCCAAACGCGTGACCCGAGTTTAAAAATTTTAACATAACAACATAACAAGTGTATTGAAAGAATTCAACTTTAATTTAAAATAAAGATTTCAAATTTCCGAGCACTAGTCAATTAATAAATTATGCAGTTTTTTTGTATAAACTTTTGATGTTGGTTCTGCGCAAAAACACTGTGGATGGCGTAGCCGGAGTTATATGCACAAGAAATATTGTATATGTATCTTTTCCAATAGAAGCGGAGCTTCCTACCCTACTCTTTCCGGAAATTCCTTTGCCTATGTCTTCACTCTCCTGCATCAGTACGAACAACCGCGCAAGTTGCCTTTTGTTGCTTATAATTTTTGATCTGTAATTCAGACACATACATGCGTATGTATATTTCACAATTTTTTACAACTTCCAGTTCAATTGACTTAC
>NW_023458691.1:96117-99839 GCF_013731165.1 Rhagoletis pomonella
GATGTACTCTGACATTAGGGATTTATCTGGGAGCCGGCATTAGGGTGCCCCGTCAAAAAAAATTTTTGAGCTACACTATCGCAAGAGGTATCGAAAATTGCGTAATTTTACACATCTTAAGAAAAGGGTAAACAAGTCAGAATTATGTCACTTTGAGGGCTTTACCTCACCATGAAGTTTTCCACGTATTTTATATGAGAAAAACACTTCTTCGTAGAAATAGAGATAAAATCCTTAAAAGTCAATATTATTCAATTTGCAAACCCTTTTTCTCTTTAGGAGACTTCAAAGAATAATACCTAATTGTTTACTTAACGATTTTTTAATACTAACTATTTTTTATAGGTCCCCAAAATCCCCAAAATAATGAAATGGGGGAACCATAAAGAAATTATTTATATTAAAAAAAGGTTAAATGAATAACTGAATATTATTCTTTGAAGTCTCCTAAAAAGAAAAAGAGTTTGCAAATTGAAAAGTATTGACTTTTAAGGATTTTATCTCTATTTCTACGAAGTGTTTTTTCTCATATAAAATACGTGGAAAACTTGATGTTGTGGTAGAGCCCTCAAAATGACGCACAATTCTGGCGGTGTCGAGGCGATCCCGAAAAATGATTCCCGAGCGCGCGGCTGCCTACCATCATCGTGCCAAGTTAGACGAAAGTTAGTTCAGCTATTAACACCGGTTAACGCGCACGCGCCCTATTTGAAGTATTAGTTTTCTATCAACACGATTTGTAGCTCTAATCAATGCCTACACTTGTGGTGTATATACATATATTTACCCTCGAGCTAAGTTCAAGTATTGTAAAATAAGCAAGACAAGTCGAATCTTTCCTTTAAGCGGAAACTGAAGTGTTTAGTGAGGTGAGTGCGAAAGGACCAAGCGAAGAAATATTCATAGGCGGCTTGTGGGAATCTGCAGTGAAAAGCTTTAAACTACATCTAAAGAAAACCGCTGCAACCCACAAGTTTACCTTTGAAGAATTCTAGACGCTTCTGGTTCGAATTGAAGCAGTCCTCAATTCGAGGCCTCTGTCCGCACTTTCCCAAGACCCAGCTGATATGACAGCTCTTACTCCGGGCCACTTCATTCGAGGTGCACCGCTATTGGCCATTCCCGAACCTAATGCGGAAGACCTGCCCCTACTAAACCGGTGGGAGTTAGTCAAAGCACTTCACCACCAATTTAGTCGCCGCTGGGAAGAAGATTATCTCAAAGATCTTCAGAAGAGATACAAGTGGAAAACCCCACAACGCGATGCTCAGCCAGGCGACCTCGTCGTGATCAAAGAAGATTCGCTTCCCCCCCACTAAGTGGCGATTGGGACGGATCGAAAAAGTTCGCCACGGCCCTAATAACCATATAGTTGTCGTAGAAATCCGTACACAAAATGGAGTTATCACGCGGACACTTGTCAAACTGTGCTTCCTTCCCACGGAGAATTCTCCGCGCAAAGCACCATGAATAAGTATATATACACTTTCCGCCTGTATATTAAGGGTCTTAGCTTCCCGTTTAAATATTATACCCATTTACTTCTCGTTTCTCTGCCTTTGCTTCCACTTCCAGATCGAAGACATGATGGCATCACAGAAGGCATGTCCTCTGGCGCCAACGGCGGAGATGGATAACTGCCTACAATGCCGGCTCTGCCACCGGTATCACGCCTTGCGGACGTGCCCGGCCTTCAAGGCGATGAAGCCGCCACAACGGTTGGGAGTAACCCGCGCGCAGAGTTACTGCATCTACTGCCTTCCGCTCACCCACACTATCTGGGAATGCGACTCGCCAGTCAGTTGCAAGACCTGCGGTGTAGCGCACCACACGCTGCTACATGTGGCAGCCAAGAACCATGCGCGCACGGGGCCAAGGAAGCAGGGGCCCAAGCAGCGAACATCGGCCACAAAGGCCCCAAGGAGCGTCAAGCGGCGCGCACCGCCGAAGAAAAACGCGCAAAAGAAGGCGAAGAAGATCCCGCGCAACCAGGCGCCGTAAGCGACGTGAAAGAAGACTGAAAGAAGACTGAAAGAGCTGCAGGAGACGCTCAGCAACGCATGATGATGTTTAAGTCGCCGCTTAAACTTAATTTAGCATCCGCGCGCATCCTTTGGCCGCAGCCGTGTCGAGGCGGCTCCGAAAAAAGAAATCCCGAGCGCGCACGGCCGGCTACCATCATCGTGCCAAGTTATACGAAAGTTAGTTCAGCTATTAACGCAGATCAACGACCACGCGTCTAATGCAGAGTAGTCTTTTGCGAACCATAAAAGTTAATGTGAAGTTTAAATCTCTTTAACAACTCCATATCCTTAATCCATTTGGAAAGTGTTATGGCAATCAGCCAAAAATCTGGTTTGAGTAACAATTAAACTTAAACAATACACAGAGATATATTAACGAACTGCGTGACCTTAATTATAATTGAAACCCAGTCTTTCTTTTGACCGGGAAAAGTGTGTATGTGATGAAGGTGAGTGCGAAAGGCGACCAATGGAAAGTAGCCATTGTTGTTTAATCGTTGACTGTTTGTATTAGAAACGCACAGTTGAATAGTTCCGCTCAGCTCAACAGTTGGCAACATTCCGCCATATTTTCCATCGCAAAATGTTTTCGCTACCTGTGCTCAACGCGTTGGGTTAGCCTAAGAAGCTGATCGAAAAGACTTACGCCATTTTTATTAAATGTAACGCCACTTGTTAAATGTTGGCCGGTGCAAATAATTTTAATAAATTGTATATAACTGATGTGGTAAAGTAACTAATATATTTTTGTAGTGATACTATGTCTTTAAATATATGTTTATTAAGGGCCGGTTGTTCAATGTCTGGTTATCGTCGTTGTGTTTAACCGGAGCTTCAACCTCCGATAAGTGCTAATCAGACTTTGAACAACCGGCCCTAAGTTGTTTGCTTTATATTTATATACTGTTAAATTTTTATAACATTGATTGATTGTTTCAACACAATGGCAGCTCAGCGTTGAATTGGAAATATTATCAGCGCAACTATCTGTGTTTATTGCAACTCAATTTGCTTACATTTATCAGCTGTTCATTTGACAGCATATTCACCAAGCCGTTCCTAAGACTTAATTGTTGGGTTCAACAGTTGGCAGCAGTTTCGTAGCAGTTGAGCTAATCAGCTACGTCTTATGAACGTGCCCAATAATAATAATAGATTGGTTCTTACGCTTCGCTTACATAAGATAATTTTAGACAAGCCAATTTTGAATATGTTTTAGTAGTCAAATTGTTGTGTATAATAGCGTCCAGACAATTATAAAGACAATACATTTTTCAGCGGCCGTCGTTAGTGTCGTTTGGCGTGAATTTTATATTATTTACAAACACGAGCCACTTTTTCATAATTGTGCGACTTTTTGCGACTTTGTCTTGTTTCTTTATCTCATATTAACCAATTAATGCCCCCTTCACTGTCTTCGCATGAGAGAAGTGTGAATGGATTAGTAAAACGTGTGAATCTATGTAAATATATAATATGCGAAGGGAAGTATGTCAATCGAAAGTGATTTATAAAAGCTTTAGTTTGAAAATATCTTTGATGAGGCTTACCACCCTTTCAAAATGTCATATCGATCTAACCAAGTATATACCATATTTATTTTATGCGAGAAGACATTTTTGTGATAGTCATTCAATTTGCACAGTTCATTCGAATGGGAGGTCAGATTAAATACCTTAGCGTGTAGTGTTATTTTTT
>NW_023458691.1:99939-104279 GCF_013731165.1 Rhagoletis pomonella
GGGTGGTAAGCCTCATCAAAGATATTTTCAAACTAAAGCTTTTATAATCACTTCCGATTGACATACTTCCCTTCGCATATTATATATTTACACAGATTCACACGTTTTACTAATCCATTCACACTTCTCTCATGCGAAGACAGTGAAGGGGGCATTAATTGGTTAATATGAGATAAAGAAACAAGACAAAGTCGCAAAAAGTCGCACAATTATGAAAAAGTGGTTTGTGTATGTAAATAATACCAAATTCACGCCAAACCACACTAACGACGGCCGCTGAAAAATGTATTGTCTTTATAATTGTCTGGACGCCTATTATACGCAACAATTTGACTACTAAAACGTATTCAAAATTGGCTTGTCTAAAATTATCTTATGTAAGCGAAGCGTAAAAACCAATCTATTGAGGTGTTCACAGTTCGTTCCAAATTGTGTCTGAAAATGTACGCGTCTACATTTTGAGACACCTTTAGCATCAAACTGTGAGCTCCCCTTTCTAGCAGTCGTCGCAAAATCGTCTCAAAACTTTGCTGGTGTTGCCAGACATTTCTTCTTTGCGTGCATTTTTTATATATCGCCTTTCGATTTTGTTTCTGAAAAATTGTAATTATTTAACTTAATTACCAATTCCTAATATTTGTTATTTCTTTTCCTTGATTTGTTTCTTTTCATCAGAAATTTCGCTCAAATTAAATGCAAATACAAAAAACGTGCCCAATAAATAAAAAAAATGTGATTAGTATTGCCATAATGCAACCCTGCTGCGAGGTTGCAAAATGTAGACGCGTAAAAAACATACCTTTGAGTGTGACAGAATGTAGACGGCGTCGTTTTCAATTTTGTATGGGAAACAACAACACCACAGATTTTACGGTTAGAAAACGTCTTAATATGTGGACGTCTACATTTTCAGACACTATTTGGAACGAAATGTGAACACCCCATATTATTATTATTGGGCACGTTCATAAGACATAGCTGTTTAGCTCTACTGCTACGAAACTGCTGGCAACTGTTGAACCCAACAATTAATTCTTAGGAACGGCTTGATGAATATGCTGTCAAATGAACAGCTGATAAATGTAAGCAAATTAAGTTGCAATAAACACAGATAGTTGCGCTGATAATATTTCCAATTCAACGCTGAGCTGCCATTGTGTTGAAGCAATCAATCAATGTTATAAAAATTTAACAGTATATAAATATAAAGCAAACAACTTAGGGCCGGTTGTTCTATGTCTGATTAGCACTTATCGGAGGTAAAAGCTCCGGTTAAATACAACGACTGCTTTATCGACCACATGTTATATGCATGATGTCGAAAACGTCGATAATGATGTTTAACCGCCAAGTAGTGATTATTGTGACATTGAACAACCGGCCCTTAATAAACATATATTTAAAGACATAGTATCACTACAAAAATATATTAGTTACTTTACCACATCAGTTATATACAATTTATTAAAATTATTTGCACCGGCCAACATTTAACAAGTGGCGTTACATTTAATAAAAATGGCGTAAGTCTTTTCGATCATCTTCTTAGGCTAACCCAACGCGTTGAGCACAGGTAGCGGAAACATTTTGCGATGGAAAATATGGCGGAATATTGCCAACTGTTGAGCTGAGCGGAACTATTCAACTGTGCGTTTCTAAGCCAAACGGTCAACGATTAAACAACAATGGCTACTTTCCAGTGGTCGCCTTTCGCACTCACCTTCATCACATACACACTTTTCCCGGTAAAAAAAGAAAGACTGGGTTTCAATTATAATTAAGGTCACGCAGTTCGTTAATATATTCTGTGTATTGTTTAAGTTTAATTGTTACACAAACCAGATTTTTGGCTGATTGCCATAACACTTTCCAAATGGATTAAGGATATGGATTTGTTAAAGAGATTTAAACTTCACATTAGCTTTTATGGTTCGCAAAAGACTACTCTGCATAAGACGCGTGGCCGTTGATCTGCGTTAATAGCTGAACTAACTTTCGTATAACTTGGCACGATGATGGTAGCCGGCCGTGCGCGCTCGGGAGTTCTTTTTTCGGAGCCGCCTCGACACCGCTGCGGCCAAAGGATGCGCGCACGGCCCCTAAATTAAGTTTAAGTGGCGACTTAAACATCATCCCCGCACTGCAGGAATGCGTTGCTGAGCGTCTCCTGCAGCTCTTTCAGTCTTCTTTCACGTCGCTTACGGCGCCTGGTTGCGCGGGATCTTCTGCGCCTTCCTTTGCGCCTTTTTCTTCGGCGGTGCACGCCGCTTGACGCTCCTTGGGGCCTTTGTGGCCGATGTTCGCTGCTTGGGCCCCTGCTCCCTTGGCCCCGTGCGCGCATGGATCTTGGCTGCCACATGTAGCAGCGTGTGGTGCACTAGCCCGCAGGTCTTGCAACTGACTGGCGAGTCGCATTCCCAGATAGTGTGGGTGAGCGCAAGGCAGTAGATGCAGTAACTCTGCGCGCGGGTTACTCACAACCGTTGTGGCGGCTTCATCGCCTTGAAGGCCGAGCACGTCCGCAAGGCGTGATACCGGTGGCAGAGCCGGCATTGTAGGCAGTTATCCATCTCCGCCGTTGGCGCCAGGGGGCATGCCTTCTGTGATGCCATGATGTCTTCGATCTGGAAGTGGAAGCAAAGGCAGAGAAACGAGAAGTAATTGGGTACAATATTTAAACGGGAAGCTAAGACCCTCGGCCGCTGTGGTGTAGTGGTAAGCAGTGCGCGCTTCCACTCCGCAATGCCTGGGTTCAAGCCCTAGTCAAAGCAACATCGCAAAAAAATATAGAAAAAGGTTTTTTCTTAACAGCGGTCGTCCCTCGGCAGGCAATGGCAAACCTCCGAGTGTATTTCTACCATGAAAAACAGCTTCTCATAAAAAAAATACAATCGTCGTTCGGAGTCGGCGTAAGACTGTAGGTCCCTCTGCTTTGTGTGACAACATCAAGGCGCACGTCACAAATCGGACGAGACGCTCGGCCAAACACTAACATATGTGTAAGTGCCAATCTATTATTATATTAAGACCCTTAATATACAGGGGGAAAGTGTATATATACTTATTCATCGTGCTTTGCGCGGAGAATTCTCCGTGGGAAGGAAGCACACTTTGACAAGTGTCCGCGTGATAACTCCATTTTGTGTACGGATTTCTACGACAAATATGTGGTTATAAGGGCCGTGGCGAACTTTTTCGATCCGTCCCAATCGCCACTTAGTGGGGGGGAAGCGAATCTTCTTTGATCACGACGAGGTCGCCTGGCTGAGCATCGCGTTGTGGGGTTTTCCACTTGTATCTCTTCTGAAGATCTTTGAGGTAATCTTCTTCCCAGCGGCGACTAAATTGGTGGTGAAGTGCTTTGACTAACTCCCACCGGTTTAGTGGGGGCAGGTCTTCCGAATTAGGTTCGTGAATGGCCAACAGCGGTGCACCTCGAATGAAGTGACCCGGAGTAAGTGCTGTCATATCAGCTGGGTCTTGGGAAAGTGCGGACAGAGGCCTTGAATTGAGGACTGCTTCAATTCTCACCAGAAGCGTCTAGAATTCTTCAAAGGTAAACTTGTGGGTTGCAGCGGTTTTCTTTAGATGGAGTTTAAAGCTTTTCACGGCAGATTCCCACAAGCCGCCTATGAATATTTCTTCGCTTGGTCCTTTCGCACTCACCTCACTAAACACTTCAGTTTCCGCTTAAAGGAAAGATTCGACTTGTCTTGTTTATTTTACAACACTTGAACTTAGCTCGAGGGTAAATATATGTATATACACCACAAGTGTAGGCATTGATTAGAGCTACAAATCGAGATGATTGAAAACTAATACTTCAAATAGGGCGCGTGCGCGTTAACCGGTGTTAATAGTTGAACTAACTTTCGTCTAACTTGGCACGATGATGGTAGGCAGCCGCGCGCTCGGGAATCATTTTTCGGGAAGGCCTCGACACCGCTGCGGCCAAAGGATGCGCGCATGGTCGCTGAATTAAGTTTAAGCGGTGGCTTAAACAAACAGCTAGGCCTTATGAATGCGCTTCAAATTGGGAAATGTCCATTGTCAATTTGAACTTCAAATTGTAAATATTCACACGACAAATTTCAATTTCAAAACTAATTTCGATGACAGTTGCAAAAGCAGAAAAATAGAAAATTAAAAGGTCTCTCTAAATAATCTTGCCAATTTTAACCATTTTAAAAATTACATACACTACGTTTATGCGACAGAATTCATGAATTCTTCATTGAATGAATTCAAAAATGGTCCCGTTTATGCATAGTTCGCAAATTCATCAAATAAAGTGTGTTTTGCTGAGAAGCAAAACCAACGTACGCCGGTGCGAACTCACG
>NW_023458691.1:104379-105507 GCF_013731165.1 Rhagoletis pomonella
CTTTTTTTACTTTTACCTAATAAAATATTCTATTTTCATAAGTTGAAGTAACTACTCCCAGTTGAGTTTCCATACCACTCTGGACGGGCCGCCCCCACCCATGAAACTAACCCCTCAACTAATTGCACGCCTTCTTCATCTAAACACCTCTCGTGCAAATACCCTCAGACTTTCAACATGCCGGCTAGGGTGTCCCGTCAAAAAATTTTTTTTAGCTACACTATCGCAAGAGTTATCGAAATTTGCGGAATTTTACACATGTTAAGAAAAAGGTAAAAAAGTCAGAATTGTGCGTCATTTTGAGGGCTCTACCACACCATCAAGTTTTCCACGTATTTTATATGAGAAAAAACACATCTTCGTAGAAATAGAGATAAAATCCTTAAAAGTCAATATTTTTCAATCTGCAAACTCTTTTTCTTTTTAGGAGACTTCAAAGAATAATATTCAGTTATTCATTTAACCTTTTTTTAATATAAATAATTTTTTTATGGTTCCCCTATTTCATTATTTTGGGGATTTTGGGGACCTATAAAAAAAGTTGGTATTAAAAAATCGTTAAGTAAACAATTAGGTATTATTCTTTGAAGTCTCCTAAAGAGAAAAAGAGTTTGCAAATTGAAAACTATTGACTTTTAAGGATTTTATCTCTATTTCTACGAAGAAGTGTTTTTCTCATATAAAATACGTGGAAAACTTCATGGTGTGGTGAATGGTGAATCTAACAGTGTATAATTATATAGTAAATATCTTGAAAAACATATATTTAAAAACGTAGTATTATTATAAAATATTTTCGTTACTCTATCACATCATTAATATAAAATATAATAAATTTGTTTGTAGCTGCCACCTAAAAAGCGACGTTAAATTTAATATAAGCGGCGTAAGGGCCGGTTGCTCAATGTCTGGTTATCACTACCTCCGATTCGTGCTAATCAGACATTGAACAACCGGCCCTAAGTCTTTTCGATCAACTGTTTATGCTAAGCCCAACACGTTGAGTTCAGGTAGCGTGAAATTTTTCCGCTGGAAAAAATTGTGGAAAGTTGCCAACTGTTGAGCTGAGCGGAACTACTCAACTGTGCGTTTCTAAGACAAATAGCCACGGTTAGGCAGCACCTAAGA
>NW_023458691.1:105607-114672 GCF_013731165.1 Rhagoletis pomonella
TTCTCGCAGTTTTCACCATTTGGTCCCCGAGGAGTACTTTTGGGTTGAGTGCAGCCCCTGACTGGAAAAAGGTCTTTTCGAGGATAAAATATATATAATTGGGTTATTTATGAACAAAATCTAGATTAAGTACAGTATCAATGCTTAATTTAGATTAATATCATTAGTTAAATACATAATTAACGCTTGTGTTTCTATAAACTGGAAACTCACATCGTATTTGTTATGACAAAACATGAATTTATCAAAGAAAACTCAAAATTTCTGAATATATTTAAGTCTTTATTCCCAAAAAAAACAAGATTTGTTTAGTTATAGAGACTCCAATGCCTGCCAGCGCAACCGCCCAGACAGCTCATGGAGCATACCCTAGTTTGAGCAAACTCCTCAAAACTACTTAACATCAAAATATAGAATGCCACAAGTATTAACCATACACACATACAATAGCAATTGCTATGAATTGCTACCGTATAAATTCAGGACACGCATTTGCTTGGAGACTGCGTTGGTTATGGTCGGCATAAGTTCAGCCAACACATTCAATGGTCCACTCTGAATCAGCAAAATTCATGATCCTTCTCATTATCGACCCTGATCAGATTTTACCCCGAGGAGTACTCAAAAAGGTTTATTACTGTATATACTGTGATCTCACCACGGCGAATTTATAAAAGGTGTTACTGGCAAATTTAGATTTTCGCCGCGGTACTTCTTAATGTCAAAATGATGTGTTTGTTGTAATATGAATTCGCCTTGTTTACAACAAATAAATTCGCTAGTAACACCACCTTGTATAAATTCGCCTTGGATCACACCTTGGTGTCCAGTCAGCATCGGCGTTGGCACTTTGCTGCGATCTCAGGAATTTGCTACAAATTTTCATAGGTTTTAAAATTTGCTACCCCACTACGCTTTATACTATTTTTATTACGCTTTTTATATTTCATTCAACTTATGAGCAGCAGCTACTTGTAAATCACTATAACCTTAAAAATGTGGTAGACTCTTACTACAAATGGGGCAAGAAGCGTCTGACCAAAAACATCTGCAACATAAATAGGCACCACCGGTAAAATTTTCGCATAACAGACAGAAAGATTCGATGTCCGAGAAGGATGCGAAATTGCACAAAGATGTCACTGCGTGCCGAACTACTTCCACGATGGATTCTTTGCCGCAGGTAAAAAGCGGCTGAACAGAGTCAAAAGGTTAAGTTCGCCTGAAATAAAGTAAATTTTCAGATATTTATGACGAATATGCTGGGGTAAGTGACGAAAAGTGTTTAGTTCTATAAGTTCGGTTTTTGGAAAACGCCACTGTAAAAGAAACAAATATAATACAATACTTAAAAGAGTTCAAATGTAATTGAAATTCAAATGCCTAATTCTCTAGTTTAGGGTAACAACTGCTAAAACGGGTCCGGAAATGTTGAGAGGGGTATCAATCGACGCGTTTCGCTCCCCGTATTAACAATCCGGAGGCGGAAGGTTAATATTATTAACCTTTTAAAGTTATTAACCAAAAACTTTTGTTATTTTTTGTTGTTTTGTATGGGCAATTACCCCGACAAATATTCACTAACTAACCTCTTCTCACTTTTTACCACTACCAAAACGTCTCCCGTTATTGTTTTATTAAAACAATATCATTTATTCACTACTATTTCATATATTTCACTAATAAAACAGAGTAAACAAACTTTGCGCTCGCCAACATTTTTATAACCTAAAATCGCTAGTATTTCCACTTTATTTCACATTTCATTTACGCTATTACCCTCAGTTTACACTATACACTTCTTCCTCTTTTTTTACTTTTACCTAATAAAATATTCTATTTTCATAAGTTGAATGCAATATAAAAATCGTATTAAAAATAGGATAAAGCGTAGTGGGGTAGCAAATTTTAAAACCAATGAAAATTTGTAGCAAATTTCTACGATCGCAGCAAAGTGCCAACGCCGATGCTGACTAGACACCAAGGTGTGATCCAAGGCGAATTTATACAAGGTGGTGTTACTTTCGAATTTAGATTTTCTGCGTGGTACTTCCTAATGTCAAAATGATGTATTTGTTGTAAACAAGGCGAATTCATATTAAGGGTATTCATCAAACCTTATAAATGCATTGTAAACCGTATAAACTTATAATTGTGTAAACCTTATAAATGAACTGTCAAAATTTGTATGGAAACTCGTTTACACATTTCTGATAAATTTATCCAGCGATTTTACTGAATAAACTTGATAAACTGAAGACAATGCAACTCTGTCGCAACTCTAGCTATGTTTTCTTAGGCAATAATCGGGATCCGCATACAAATTTTGCACGCAAATTCAACAACGATATGTTCCTGATAGAGATCTGGTTCAATTATTATCCCGTCTGTTTGTTTTGTTTCACCGATAATTCGCAAAGTTTGGTAGCCGTGACAAATGAATTCATACACAAACAGACATTCTGCCATTGTTTCTTATAACTTGCTTCAAATAAATAGCCTTTATGTTATATGTACAGTTATTTAAATAGATATCTCGTAAATATAATTTTTTCCAATTTAGTGAGGTAGTTTCTATAATTTCTTTATCCCCATGCTAGAAGTATAAAGTTAGTGACACTGCGCTTTATAACCAAAGAAAACACGACTATTGTCGAATGTGTAACAGAGTGCATAAATTAAAAGAATTGTTTAACGCTCGGATTATTTTCAACTTGAAGATGAAACCAAAGACGATATCTACGAGCCAAATTGATAAGTATTATGTCAATTTATTTCTTTAGCTTTCGGTGCTAATATTGCACCCTCATCAGAATTATACTAAAACAGGTAAAAAATTAGTCACATAATCATAGCACTAATATTTATCAGCCATAGAGTACTTACAAAAATCTGTGCTAATATATATATGTGTGTTTAACGCAAATTAAGCTGCGGCACCATGGATTGTCCATCGTATTATACACACATATATGTATCCGCAACTTGGTCAAATAGGCGGTATGTTTACCCTGTCTATAAAAACAATTAATACAAATTTATACACACAATATTCTATTTTATATAAAACACGCAAAAAGCAAAAGGCTTACTTCTTATGGGAGTAGCGCGTAACAATTGTAAATCTTCCGGCATAATAAATTTAAAAATTGAAATTATTCCAACGAACAGCGAGCGAATTATTGACTCAAATGTCAAAGTTTTATAAGTTCTATTCGTTACAACAAGACGAGCAGGTACATATATATGAAGCGAGAGAAGCATCAAACATAAAAACAGAAAGATTAAACTAAACGCCAAACAAAGGCAAATTAGACTAGTTAAGGGCAGCAAAACAACAACAACAATAAGTGTGTATACTATCTCTGTCCCTAACTAGAGCGTCAACCGTGATACATCAACAATTAAGAATGCAAGCATGCAATATTGATACATACATGTATGTATCATAGTTCAGCAATGCAAAAAACACCAACTATACAGCACAAAGAGAAAAGTAAACAGCTGTGCCGTTTTTGCGCAATCTTTTCTGTGCGCCTAATACCTAAACTTATGTTGTCGATGAGAAATGTAAACTAATTAACACCGAATATTGGTAAGGAGTTTATTATAAATAGGGTTCAAATTTTCCGTATCCCTTTGTCGGTTCAATGTATTTTTAATAATCTTTATGTGAATCATCTCAGAAATATTAAGTTTGTTCCAATGCTTCTCCCTATCCAAAATTTTGACCTGTTCCCAATCAAAATCATGATCTGTGTTAACTTTATGTACTGTAGTCATAGAGGTTGGATTTAACTTGTTAATGTCTTTTCGATGTTCATTAATGCGGGTCACTAGCTTTCGCTTAGTTTGGCCAACGTAGTTACTATCACATTCTCTGCAGTTTATCTTGTATACCACCCCTTGGGTCTGATCTTTTTCTAAAGGGTCTTTCAACTTTTTAAAAAATTTATCATTAACCCTATTGTTAACAGAAAAAATAGTTTTGAAATTATATTTCTTATTGATTTTGTTCACTGTTTTTGAGAACCCTTCAATATACGGAAGCACCATTAAATTTTCCGTCCGGTTATTCTGATACTGTAGGTTTCTATCTAAATTATCACTATTGTTCTTATGTAAGCGTTTCCTAACATGGAACTTGATAAACTTGTGAGGGTAACGATTCGCTAGTAAGACCTTTTCAACAAATTTTAAATTTTTTTGGTGGTGTTTATGATCCGCCAACTTAGTCGCTTTATCAACAAGCATAGAAACAACTCCCACTTTCTGGCTCAATGGATGTGACGAGTAAAAATCAATATAGTTATTATAAGATAATCTGCTTGATAAAGTTATCGGTTTAGATGAATACCACTATTACAACAAACACATCATTTTGACATTAAGAAGTACCGCGGCGAAAATCTAAATTTGCCAGTAACACCTTGTATAAATTCACCTTGGTGAGATCACAGTATATACAGTAATAAACCTTTTTGAGTACTCCTCAGGGTAAAATCTGATCAGTAGCTCGTTTCTGTAACAATTCTCTACTAAGGCGAATTGAGATATGAATTCGCCGCCTTGTTCTCTACTGCTAATGAGTAGTAGGGAATGGCGCTTATTCTCTACCAGTAGAGAAATAATCGGTAGAGAATAGTTACAGAAACGAGCTACAGGGTTGATAATGAGAAGGAACATGAATTTTGTCAGTTTCCAGTTTATAGAAACACAAGCGTTAATTATGTATTTAACTATTGATTTTAATCTAAATAAAGCATTGATACTATACTTAACCTACATTTTGTTCATAAATAACACAATTATATATATTTTATCTTCGAAAAGACCTTTTTCTAGTCAGGGGCGCAGTTCCCACAGTAGTGTTGCCGTGCGTGCAAAGCGAAAACGCTGCACACAACCCAAAAGTACTCCTCGGGGACCAAATGGTGAAAACTGCGAGAAGGTGGCGTGATCATACTGGGCGCGTTCATAGGACTTAGGTGCTGCCTAACCGTGGCTATTTGTCTTAGAAACGCACAGTTGAGTAGTTCCGTTCAGCTCAAGAGTTGGCAACTTTCCGCAATTTTTTCCAGCGGAAAAATTTCACGCTACCTGAACTCAACATGTTGGGCTTAGCATAAACAACTGATCGAAAAGACTTACGCCGCTTATATTAAATTTAACGTCGCTTTTTTAGGTGGCAGCTACAAACAAATTTATTATATTTTATATTACTGATGTGATAGAGCAACGAAAATATTTTATAATAATACTACGTTTCTAAATATATGTTTTTCGAGATATTTACTATATAATTATACACTGTTAAATTCACCATAACATTGAACGATTTTTTCAACACGGCGGCAGCTCAGCATTGAAATCTAAATACTATCGGCGCAACTATCTCCATTTATTGCAATTTCATATGTTTACATTTATCAGCTGTTCATATGGCAGCATTTGGTTGCAAAAAGATTTTGTCGTGCCAGAGGGTAATGCTGCTGTCTTGTCTGCCGGTATGTCGCACAGTTTCCACCGATGCGCTGCAGGTGCTCTTGGGGGTGCCTCCTCTTGATTTGGTAGTTATAGAGCGTTCTATGGCCTTCCGGTTAAGAAGGGGTATGGAGATGCCGTTGTTGCATAGGTGGATTTCGGATGCCGACTTGGAGAGAGGGTATTTGGAGTGTAAACGCTCCTTGTGGGAGACGGTCTTAAGGAAGTGGCTGGACCGCTGGGACAATAGTTCCAACGGCCGGGTGACGTATGAGTATATTCGTAACGTTAATTTTGTCCGTGAAAACCCGGATTTCAGATTTTGTCTGGCGCAAAGCGAGGATTCTAGACACGTTTTTTGTGAATGTCCGATGTACTCTGACATTAGGGATTTATCTGGGAGCCGGCATTAGGGTGTCCCGTCAAAAAATTTTTTGAGCTACACTTTCGCAAGAGGTATCGAAAACTGCGTAATTTTACACATGTTAAGAAAAGAGTAAGCAAGTCAGAATTGTATGTCGCTTTGAGGGCTTTACCACTCCATGAAGCTTTCCACTTATTTTATATGAGAAAAACACTTCTTCGTAGAAATAGAGATAAAATCCTTAAAAGTCAATATTTTTCAATTTGCAAACCCTTTTTCTCTTTAGGAGACTTCAAAGAATAATACCTAGTTGTTTACTTAACGATTTTTTAATAATAGCTATTTTTTATAGGTCCCCAAAATCCCGAAAATAATTAAATGGGGGAACCATAAAAAAATTATTTATATTAAAAAAAATGTTAAATAAATAACTGAATATTATTCTTTGAAGTCTCCCAAAAAGAAAAAGAGTTTGCAAATTGAAAGATATTGACTTTTAGTGGTTTTATCTCTATTTCTACGAAGAAGTGTTTTTTTCTCACATCTCACATAAAATACGTGGAAAACTTGATGGTGTGATAGAGCCCTCAAAATGACGCACAATTCTGACTTCTTTACTTTTTTCTTAACATGTGTAATATTACGCAAATTTCGATACCTCTTGCGATAGTGTAGCTAAAAAAAATTTTTTGACGGGATATCCTAGCCGGCATGTTGAAAGTCTGAGGGTATTTGCACGAGGTGTTTAGACGAGGAAGGCGTGCCATTAGTTGAGGGGTTAGTTTCATGGGTGGGGGCGACCAGTCCAGAGTGGTATGGAAACTCAACTGGGAGTAGTTACGGCTACGAGTTCTGACCGGAGACTTAATTCTGGTACCACGGGGAACTGGAGCCCCCAGAGCTTACTTTGGCCTGTTCTTGGGGACGGCCTGGGGAGTATCGTGGTGGCATATCACGGCAGAGGTTTACATAGGCTTCGTACCATACCAAGGTGGTAAGTGTATCCATTCCGCACTTCCAATTGGTACCGAGATGCTTGCATTTCGGGGCGCTGATCTTCGCATTGATTTGATCCACTGTGCTTTTGAGCGCCGTGGTGTAGGACCGAATTCGGCATGTACCCACGGAAGTATTCGCCCACGTTGGGCTCAACAGTTGCCAGCAGTTTCGTAGCAGTTGAGCTAAACAGCTACGTCTTATGAACGCGCCCATTATATTACAGTTGGGTAGTTCTCGTCCTAGTTCGTTCATTGAACTAGTTCTCTTAAAAGAATGAACGACCTAGTTCGAAATTTGAAATGAACTATAATCAAATTGGGATGTATTTAAAAATTGGCACACTCATTTCGGGTGGGCGGAGGGGTCGCCTTAAACCCCACCCATTTTACAAAAAAGTGCATATTTCAAACCGAATTTGTTAAATTAGTGCTCGGGAATATGGAAGTTTTGTTTTAAATTAAACCTCAATCCTCTGACTACACGGACATGTATACATTTGGATACAATAACATGAAATCAGTGGGCAAATAACTAAACCATACCCCTAAATTTAATTCTATATTGGTCTCACATCAATTTTGTTCGTTGCTTGTTGTTGATTGGAACTTTTTACACACGTAAATTCACCAAATCATGTTTGATTTCTTCGAGCTTCATCAGCTCCTTCTTGTACTTCGTGTGCAACTCTGAACAGTCATCTTTTACCATAATCTATTACTACGTTTATGCGTAGGCTAATTCACGAATTCATTTCATGAATTTGGGTTAAAATTGGTTGCATAAACACCATTTCATGAATTCGGTTATGCACGAAAATTAACCATGAATTTGGCATCATTTCATGAAATCGTGAAGTGCAAGTCCGTCAACGTCACGTTTCACAAACAGCTATTTACTAGGGTTATGATGTTTTCAGATTAAATAGCATGAGATGCACAGCCAGGATTTAAATCATTGGAATAGTTATTTGGAATCGTTCAAATATGAAATAAATTCAAATAGAATGAACTGAGAATATAATTTAACTAATTCAAATATAACCTGGTTCATTGCCTGGTACCAACGACTTTTGCAAACTCAAATTGAGTCCAAAAATGTGACAACCCTATTGTTTAGTTACTCGCCAGTGCGTTGCCACTTTTTCAAAGCATTTTATTTGATGAATTCGCGAACTATGCATAAACGGGACCATTTTTGAATTCATTAAATGAAGAATTCTTGAATTCTGTCGCATAAACGTAATATATATATATATATTTTTTGTTGTTTATTATTACGCATCTATCATGTTGATAGATGCGTATTATTATAACAACTAATGTGGTTAAAAGTACATATTAATAATAATAATAATAATATCCCAACGGTTTTTACCCTCCATTCCCGCCCATCCGCACGAGGGGCGCAGTCCGCATGACGTACGGAACCAGTATTTTCAATTTTTGCGCCGAGTCACGATAGGCAGGAGTTTGTTAAGTGTCGAGATCTAAAACTGTTCAGCTACAGAACTGAATTCATCAGCCGATTTTATGTCTTTATTTTAATGATTCATCTATTGAGAGAGGACAGTATCGATTTCTTAATGCTGAAAAACGGATCTGATATATCAAACGTGCTGGAATGAGAGTTAAAATCCTGGCATAAGCAACGGAGTGGGTCGTGCAATTCAAAATTAATTTTACAAGCTTTCAGAAATAGGGGCAAAAGTGTCTTGATACCCGGGAGGGAACATTAAGGCTAAATTCGCCAAGAAGAAGCGGACTTGAAATTGAGCCTGTTAGTAATTTAACTATAAAAATTGTACCAAGCATTTGCCTGCGGCTGGAAAGAGTAGGAAGATTAATAAGTTTTAATCGGCTCGTATAAGGTGGAAGGTTATATTGAGAATCCCAACAGAAATTTCATAAAGCAAAAAGTAGGAATTGTTTTTGAATTGATTCTATCTTGTCTGAGTAAATTGGATACCTTGGATTCCAAACCACTGAACCGTATTCCAGAATTGGCCTAACTAATGTGTCAGCTTACCTTTTGTTTACAAAAGCCGACCTACCTAATGTCCCAATTAAATGCACTTACCGTGCGCAACAACAACACAAGGGGGCCAAACAAAATAAACAAATGCACGCACAAAAGGGAGATGACAAGAAAAATTCCAAGCAACCGGCTGGCTCAGTGGAGACGGCGGGGTTGCTTGCAAGGGACAATATACACGCAATCC
>NW_023458691.1:114682-118172 GCF_013731165.1 Rhagoletis pomonella
AAAAGACAAAACCTTGTTTTTGGGGCGCACCCGAGGTGAGGTCCAACTAAAAGGTTACGAACCCACTCGCACTACCGCCCGTGCTGCCGGGGATATCTTTAATGTGGTTAATGACTGGGCTCAGGGTGCAGGATGCTAAACAGGATCGGAAAGGGAAACACAATAAGAGGAAGCCTGCCGACAACAATAACGCCTAAATACACGACACAACAAAAGAAAACGATACTTATCGGCGGTCGGTGGGCGTTCCGACCGCAGGGGTGCTCTTCGGGAATATGGCTCCCAAATCCGGTGCCGACTTCACCACGCCTCGACTGGCGCTGCTCCTCGAAACTAATCGCTGCTGCTACTGCAATCAAAGTGCCTCGCCTGGCACTTACCGAATTTCTATTCAATTTTAAACACCTCGCCCTAAACATATTTATCTAATTTTACTGGGCTACTATGTATAAAAGCACTCGCTTGCCTTCCTCAAAGCTCGCTTAGAACTGCCCCGGCACGCAGTCGCGAGCCAGGCCGCAACCTACGCACCGGTACGCAAACCGTTGGAATGTCAGCGCCGGTGTTGTTGGTGCCCGATCAATTGCCGCCGGCCCGATCATTCTAGAAGCGAATTGGGCGCTTTAGCGGTCGCCACCACGGCGCGCACAAAGAACACCATGGACTTGCCATTGCCATCATACAGCGGACAACATAAGTGCCGCAATAGGTGAGAGCAAAGGCGACACCCCTACTACGGTCTTTCGCGTCATCTCTCATTCCTACATTCTTACCCTCGGTCGGCACCGTTTTTGGGCGGAGTGCCCTAATGGAGACTTTTCCCCTTTGCGGTGGCGCTCCACCGACAAACAACTATTTCGCTCAACTTGAGCTCATTCTGCTATTTATTTAGGTATGTACATACATATGTACACTTGAGTGTCGGCAGACTTCACTCCTATCGGCTGGAGTGAAAGGAAATAGGTAAATAGAACAAAGGGGAAACAAATGTTTATTTTGTTGCGGCAGTACGCGACAACCCCACCCCTTCCTCCTTAAAAAGAAAGCTTGCCTTCTTTTGTGAAATACCTATCTCCTAAATGTCCCTATATGGTCTTAACTCCTTCACGTTCCATGTCCCTTTATCTTTGCCTGACTCGTCTACCAGGACATAAGTCCATGGCGACACCTTCTTCTTCACTATAAAAGGTCCTATATATTTTGGCGCTAACTTCGCCGCGTAGTAATTTGCTGCATCAGATAATACAAAATTTTTCCTCCAAACTAACTCTCCTGGCATATATTGCACATCTCTTCTCCTAAGGTTATAATTTCTTGCTAACTTGGCACTGGCCTCCTCTAATCTCACTCTAATGCTAGACCTAATCTCTTCGAGTCTCTTTGCTCTTTCTTCACAATTAATTCTCTCCTGCTCTCCTAATGACTCGATATATCTCCTACTGCCTTCCAACGCCATTTCCCTACCAAAATTTACAAAGTATGGCGTGGCTCCTAACACTTCATGCTGCGCTGTTCTAATACAGCACGCTACCTTTGCTAATTGCTGGTCCCAACTCCTTTGGTTATCCGCTACGTAAGACCTAAGCGTTGTCTTAATTATCTGGTTTATCCTTTCGGCCGGATTAGCCTGCGGGTGATAGTGGGCGGTGTACCGGATTTGGGCACCATACGCACCGCAGAGCCCCCGCAGTTCGCGACTCCTGAACTGGGGTCCATTGTCGCAGACCACCGGCCGAGGGACACCAAACAAAAGAAACACCTGATCCTCTAAGATTTTACAGACGCCCTTCGCCGTGGCAGTCCGTAAGGGAAACAACAGCGGAAACTTCGAAAAGTAATCCACGACCGTTAAAATATACTGGTAGCCCTGAGTCGACTTCACCATGGGCCCTACCAGATCAACACATATCATTTCCCAAGGCTCGATTGCCTTGGACCTCGCAACAAACCCCCCAGCTGGCTGTGTGTTATCAGGCTTCTTACATTTTCGAACATATTTCGCGATATCCGCCTTCATCTGCGACCAATAAAAATTTTGTGCAACCCTAGCGAAAGTTTTCCGGATGCCCATGTGACCGGCCAACTGGTCATCATGACTTTAACTGAGAATCCCAGCCCTCTCCTCTCGACCAACAACCTTTTTCCAATCCAAAGAATCACCGTGAATAGAGGGGAATTTGGACTTAACGAATTTGTAGAGGCAGCCGCCTTCTACTCTCCACGCTGGGTACGATAAGGGTCTCTTTTCTACAGACCGAATCATCTTCGACAACCAGGGGTCACTAGTGGAAACTTCAGCAACAGGCACACTACGGGACAACATATCTGGAACCACATGTTCCTTTCCCTTCCGGTGGACAATCTCAAAGTCATACTGCTGGAGCTTCTGCGCCCAACGCGCTAACCTACCACAAGGATCCTTCAAGTTGTTCAGCGAAACCAAAGAATAGTGGTCAGTGACGACAGTAAACCTAGCGCCTTCAACATATGGACGCAATTTCTCGACCGCCCACAAGACCGCTAAACACTCCTTCTCTGTCGTCGAATAATTTTTCTCATTTTTATTCAGGGACCTACTCAAATATGCTATAACCCTCTCACCGTCCTCAAATCTTTGGGTCAAAACTGCTCCTATACCGAAATCAGACGCGTCTGTCTGGATTGTGAAAGGCTTCTCAAAATCTGGACAGCTCAAAACGGGTGCTGTCACCAGGCGCTCCTTCGCCTCCCTAAAGCTCCGTTCACAATCTTCGTTCCACTCGAACTTTCGGTTTTTCTTTGTTAATTCGGTGAGAGGCCTAACAGCAAAGTCCTTAATAAATCTTCGGTAACAGGACACTGTACCTATAAATGACCTAACTTGTTTCACATTTTTAGGCCTTTCGATGTTAACCATCGCTTCAACCTTTTCTGGGTCTACGTGTAGACCGTGCTTGTCTACCACGTAGCCTAAATACTTTAACTCTGGCCTATTCAACCTAAGGCCCGCTTTAGTTAACCTATCTAAAACTATCTGCAGAATCTCTAGATGTTTATTGAAGTTATTTGTAACGATAATGATGTCATCAAGGTAAACAAAGACATGGGGCTCTAATTCGGGACCTATAACTGAATCTATGAATCTTTGCCAAGTTGCGGGTGCGTTATGCAACCCGTATGGCATACGATTAAATTGGAAGAGACCTCTTCCTGGTACCGTAAAAGCGTACTTGCCAATACGCGGACTTAATGTCCAGACTGGACAGGAGCCTGGCGTCCCTCAGCTTATCCAAAGTCGCCGAAACCTAAGGAAGGGGGTAGCTATCTCTCTCTGTACATTTATTTAAAACCCTATAGTCTACACAAAACCTATAAGACCCATCTTTCTTCCTAATCATGACTACGGGGGACGCCCAAGGACTATGCGACTTTTCAATTACTCCCTTATCGAGCATGTCTTTTAACTCCTCGTCTATACGCGACTGTATGACGGGAGACACCGGGTAATACC
>NW_023458691.1:118272-118828 GCF_013731165.1 Rhagoletis pomonella
CGAGAAAAGCTCCACCTCATTTTCATCAAATTCGGGATAATACCCGCTTGGTCCAAAAATCGACCCCAAGGATAACGCTCTGAGGCAAGCCAGGAACTATGAGGCACTCAACGAGGACTGACTTGCCCTCTACCTCAATTGGCAGCGAAACCGAACCTAACACCGATACCTGGCCTCCATCCGCAAGGGTAACTTTCAAGGGAATATTCGATGAAGACCCCCTAACGCCCCAAGATGAGAAAACTTCCCAACCTAACCGACCAATTACCGTTCTCGACGCACCAGAATCCAACAACGCCCTAAAAGTGTAACCAAAAATCCTCACATCCAAATACGGACGCTTATCGAAGCCGTCCGAGACAAGCGAATACGCCAACCGAATATCTGAACCACCGAACCCTACTTTAGCCAGCTGGGAGTTAGCAGGATTACTAACTCGCCCTACAAGACCACCTGACCTGCTGTCCCAGGGGTCTACCTCCCGTTTCCCGACTTATTTTCCGACCTAACATTCGACTTCGAATTCGCCCAACTATTCGACTTCGACTCCGACCTA
>NW_023458691.1:118928-123127 GCF_013731165.1 Rhagoletis pomonella
GGATTTATCTGGGAGCCGGCATTAGGGTGTCCCGTCAAAAAAAATTTTTGAGCTACACTATCGCAAGAGGTATCGAAAATTGCGTAATTTTACACATGTTAAGAAAAGAGTAAGCTAGTCAGAATTGTATGTCACTTTGAGGGCTTTACTACACCATGAAGTTTTCCACGTATTTTATATGAGAAAAACACTTCTTCGTAGAAATAGAGATAAAATCCTTAAAAGTCAATATTTTTCAATTTGCAAACCCTTTTTCTCTTTAGGAGACTTCAAAGAATAATACCTAGTTGTTTACTTAACGATTTTTTAATACTAGCTATTTTTTATAGGTCCCCAAAATCCCGAAAATAATTAAATGGGGGAACCATAAAAAAATTATTTATATTAAAAAAAAGTGTTAAATAAATAACTGAATATTATTCTTTGAAGTCTCCTAAAAAGAAAAAGAGTTTGCAAATTGAAAGATATTGACTTTTAAGGATTTTGTCTCTATTTCTACGAAGAAGTGTTTTTTTCTCATATAAAATACGTGGAAAACTTGATGGTGTGGTAGAGCCCTCAAAATGACGCACAATTCTGACTTCTTTACTTTTTTCTTAAAATGTGTAATATTACGCAAATTTCGATACCTCATGCGATAGTGTAGCTAAAAAAAATTTTTTTACTTGATACCCTAGCCGGCATGTTGAAAGTCTGAGGGTATTTGCACGAGAGGTGTTTAGACGAGGAAGGCGTGCAATTAGTTGAGGGGTTAGTTTCATGGGTGGGGGCGACCAGTCCAGAGTGGTATGGAAACTCAACTGGGAGTAGTTACGGCTACGAGTTCTGACCGGAGACTTAATTCTGGTACCACGGGGGACAGGAGCCCCCAGAGCTTACTTTGGCCTGTTCTTGGGTACGGCCTGGGGAGTATCGTGGTGGCATATCACGGCAGAGGTTTACATAGGCCTCGTACCATACCAAGGTGGTAAGTGTATCCATTCCGCACTTCCAATTGGTACCGAGATGCTTGCATTTCGGGGCGCTGATCTTCGCATTGATTTGATGCACTGTGCTTTTGAGCGCCGTGGTGTAGGACCGAATTCGGCATGTACCCACGGAAGTATTCGCCCACGTTGGGCCCAACAGTTGTCAGCAGTTTCGTAGCAGTTGAGCTAAACAGCTACGTCGTATGAACCATTATATTACAGTTGCGTAGTTCTCGTCCTAGTTCGTTCATTGAACTAGTTCTTTTAAAAGAATGAACGACCTAGTTCGAAATTTGAAATGAACTATAATCAAATTGGGATGTATTTAAAAATTTGCCCACTTATTTCGGGTGGGCGGAGGGGTCACCTTAAACCCCACCCATTTTACAAAAAAGTGCATATTTCAAACCGAATTTGTTAAATTAGTGCTCGGGAATATGGAACTTATGTTTTAAATTAAACCTCAATCCTCTGACTACACGGACATGTATACATTTGGATACAATAACATGAAATCAGTGGGCAAATAACTAAACCATACCCCCAAATTTAATTCTATATTGGTCTCACATCAATTTTGTTCGTTGGTTGTTGTTGATTGGAACTTTTTACACACGTAAATTCACCAAATCATGTTTGAGTTCTTCGAGCTTCATTAGCTCCTTCTTGTACTTCGTGTGCAACTCTGACCAGTCATCTTTTACCATAATCTATTACTACGTTTATGCGTAGGCTAATTCACGAATTCATTTCATGAATTTGGGTTAAAATTGGTTGCATAAACACCATTTCATGAATTCGGTTATGCACGAAAATTAACCATGAATTTGGCATCATTTCATGAAATCGTGAAGTGCAAGTCCGTCAACGTCACGTTTCACAAACAGCTATTTACTAGGGTTATGATGTTTTCAGATTAAATAATATGAGATGCACAGCCAGGATTTAAAACGTTGGAATAGTTATTTGGAATCGTTCAAATATAAAATAAATTCAAATAGAAAGAACTGAGAATATAATTTAACTAATTTAAATATAACATGGTTCATTGCCTGGTACCAACGACTTTTGCAAACTCAAATTGAGTCCAAAAATGTGACAACCCTATTGTTTTGTTACTCGCCAGTGCGTTGCCACTTTTTCAAAGCATTTTATTTGATGAATTCGCGAACTATGCATAAACGGGACCATTTTTGAATTCATTAAATGAAGATTTCATGAATTCTGTCGCATAAACGTAGTATATATATATATATTTTTTGTTTGTTTTTATTACGCATCTATCATGTTGATAGATGCGTATTATTATTACAACTAATGTGGTCAAAAGTACATATTAATAATAATAATAATAATATCCCAACGGTTTTTACCCTCCATACCCGCCCATCCGCACGAGGGGCGCAGTCCACATGACGTACGGAACCAGTATTTTAAATTTTTGCGCCGAGTCACGATAGGCAGGAGTTTGCTAAGTGTCGAGATCTAAAACTGTTCAGCTACAGAACTGAATTCATCAGCCGATTTTATGTCTTTATTTTAATGATTCATCTATTGAGAGAGGACAGTATCGATTTCTTAATGCTGAAAAGCGGATCTGATATATCAAACGTGCTGGAATGAGAGTTAAAATCCTGGCAGAAGCAACGGAGTGGGTCGTGCAATTCAAAATTAATTTTCCAAGCTTTCAGAAATAGGGGGCAAAAGTGTCTTGATACCCGGGAGGGAACATTAAGGCTAAATTCGCCAAGAAGAAGCGGACTTGAAATTGAGCCTGTTAGTAATTTAACTATAAAAATTGTACCAAGCATTTGCCTGCGGCTGGAAAGAGTAGGAAGATTAATAAGTTTTAATCGGCTCGTATAAGGCCCTGCAGTGAAAACCCAAACCAGTTAGAAAAAATACTAGTTCATAAACTAGAATGTGCCTACCAGTTCGACACTTTCGAAGAACTTAAGCGTTCAGCGACATCTGCCTTTGAATTGCCAAAGCCTAAAATAAAACGCATTTAATTGCTTTTCTTACAAATGTCGGCTGTGGCGTCACGTGAAGACTACTGGTTCTGGTTCTGGGATCGCAGGTTCGAGGCCGCTTGGAGGTGGTTAAGATTTTTAAAGTTAGATCAATGTAAGTAGGAATAATTATTTCAATTTAAATATAAATAACAAACTTAGAAATCTAGTTGCTTTACAAAAAAAAAGGAACACATATATGGGAAGAAATACTTGTGCCATAAAAAGAATTGATACAAAAAAAAATGTTTTTTCTTTAATTAAATTTAAGAATAAAAAACCCTAAATAAAAAATATAATTAAAAGAAATATTATAAAAAATAAAAAAAAAAATTCCTTGCGCCAGGGCTTCACCCTGGTACCTCAGGCATACCACGCGAGTGCTTTGCTCCGTCGGCCATTGCGACTGTTGGAGCGCCGCGAGCAAATATGCTTTTCATAGGGGATGAATTGGCAGACTATCTCATCAACTGGCATGATGCTACTAGTATTTCTACTAGTAGATGCTGATGCATAGCCTGACAATTGACATCTCGTAGGACATCGCAATGTTAAAAATACCAGTCGCTAACATTGAAAAAGGATAGAACGTGAACTAGTTGGGCTGAAACGCAAACTGGTAGAATTCTAGTTCACACCTAGTAGCTTTCCCTGCAGGGAGGTGGAAGGTTATATTGAGAATCCCAACGGAAATTTCTTAAAGCAAAAAGTAGCAATTGTTTTTGAATTGATTCTATCTTGTCTGAGTAAATTTTGTACCTTGGATTCCAAACCACCGAACCGTATTCCAGAATTGGCCTAACTAATGTTGTAAACAGGGTTTTAGTGATATAAGGGTCACAAAACTTTTTTGACCATCGTTTCACAAAAGCAAGTACACCTTTAGCCTTGTTGACTGTCACATTAATATGAAAATTAAAATTAAGCTTAGGATCCATTGTGATACCAAGGTCCACAAAATTGTATACCTGTTCCAGGTTATGGTTACCTATTGTATAAGAAGCAGGATGAACAGCTCTTCGCGAGAAGCTCATTACTTTACATATCTTAAGATTTAGAGGCATAAGATTTACTTGACACCAGTAAGCCATGCTGTCTAAGTCTGATTGTAGCAAAGACCTTTCTTTAATTGAAACTTACGATTTATAAAGCTTTACATTATTTGCATACATTGAAATTTTGGAAAATTGTATATTTGTAGAAATATCGTTTATAAAAA
>NW_023458691.1:123227-124547 GCF_013731165.1 Rhagoletis pomonella
ACTAAATGGCCCAAAAATTGGACTTCATGTTGACCCAAGACGGACTTGGACGGATTGATAACGAGCCCATAATCATGAAGTCGTTTAAACAAAATTTCCAGGTGCTGAAGATGTTTGGCCTCGTTGACCGAAGCAACGAGAATGTCGTCAATGTACGCAAAAATGAACGGTAAGTCATGTGTTACCTCATCAATGAACCTTTGGAAGGTCTGCGCGGCGTTCCGAAGGCCGAAATTCATGTACGGGAATTCAAAGAGCCCAAACGGGGTAATTATGGCAGTTTTACAAATGTCTTGCGGAGCGACGGGAATCTGGTTGAATGCACGCACCAGATCGATAGTAGAGAAAATTTTTTTCAAAGAATTGCCGTGAAATCTTCTAGGTATCGGACTGGATACTTATCCGGCACTGTGCGAGCGTTTAGACTGCGGTAGTCTCCGCACGGTCGCCATTCGCCAGTACGTTTAGGTTGAAGGTGAAGAGGTGATGACCAGGGGCTATTCGACGGTCGAGCAATGCCGAGCTTGATCATTTTGTTGAATTCTTCACGAGCAATGCGTAACTTATCTGGAGCGAGTCGGCGTGTCTTAGTTACCACCGGAGGTCCGTTGGTGGTTTGAATGTGGTGTTGCGTTGCGTGCTTCTTTAGTTTGGTAACTCCATCTGGCTTGGATATTTCAGGGAACCTGCGAAGTAATCTGTGGTAAACTGTGTCACCTTCGATAGCCTTAACTGATGAAGCTCCATTTGCGATGGCGAGAAATGCCGGAGATGTAAGCCCAGTAAGTCCGTCGCGCAAACATTTTCTTTTGAGGTCGACAAGTAAGTCAAAATGGCTCAAAAAGTCGGCCCCAATGATTGGCTTCGTTACATCCGCAACGACAAAGTTCCATGTCAAGTCGCGTCTGAGGCCAAGGTTTAAGGATAACGTTTTCGTACCAAAGGTCTGGATGATGGTACCATTCGCGGCATGAAGTTGGTAATCGACAGGGGTTAATTGGGGTCTCAACCATGTGCAAGGAAAAACGGACAGATCAGAGCCCGTGTCCACTAAATATGCTATACCAGAGGCCCTTTCTTTAATGAAAAGGCGGCGAGAATCAGGTTGAGAATCACTGTCCGCCGCTAGTGACTCTCTTTTGCGTTTCCCGAGAATTTGCAACCCTCGGTGCAGCGTTTTGCGTCTTTTCCGAACTTGGCGTGATAGTAACAGATGCCATTTGAATTCAGTTTACGAATTCTCGAGTGACTGCGTGACATGTGTCGTGATGGTTTTTTGTTGTCTGCCACCTAACCTGGACTGGCGATTGTTGAACGTAG
>NW_023458691.1:124647-131467 GCF_013731165.1 Rhagoletis pomonella
TAAGTACATATAAACAATCGTACATTTATATACAAGTACATACAGCATATATTTACCCGTATCGGTGCATTTTCGGTTTTTTCCTATTGCACGCACCTTTTGTTTGTGTTGGCGCTCAGCTGGTGACTTTGCATTTTTTGCTTAGTCGCCTGTGTATTTACATTCATACACACCTACATACCTACAAGTGCATATAGATATTAGCACAAGTGACCCAGTAGGAAATTTTTGCATTGACCCTGTAGGAACTTTCTATATTTTCATCATTAGTTTAAAGTCAATCAGTATTTGCTATTTTTCGATTAATTGGTGGCGCTTATCATTCCTTTCGTGTTTTTCAATAATTTAGTTCTTTCGTTATTTGTACATAAATCGACTCTCGTTCTTTGACAAGTATGTCTACCTTAAGTTATTTCACTAGGTGCTCAGATCAGATTGTCGAATTCAATGCGGGATTCGATGAAGCGACTTTGAACGAGCATTCGAAAATTTCTTTAGAGATTTTGAAAACGGAGTTGATAGACATTTGGTCTAAAACTAAAAATGCATGCGAAAAATGCTTACAAACTCTGAAAGATGAAGATGAGGTAGAAGCCGTAAAAGCCAAACAAAATTCAACTTTTAAAGATTATCTTTCGTGTTTGTCGCGCATTAGCGAAGGCATTCAGAAGTACAGCGTGACGGCTGATACTGCTTCTTATGTGCCCCCTGCCCAAGTACCCAAGCGCTCCAATAATTTGAACCTACCGCCATGTGACACAGAAATATTCCATGGTGACTATGTGTCGTGGCCATCCTTCCGTGATCTCTTCACCGCGATTTACATTAATAATGCGGATCTGAGTAACATCGAAAAACTCTTCCACCTTCGACATAAAACAAGCGGCGAAGCACGAGACATCGTTAGCAAACCCCCACTATCAAATGAGGGATTCGACATCGCATGGTCAAATTTGATGGCAGCGTACGAAAATAAACGGGTTTTGGTCAACAAGCAATTGAAGCTGCTTTTTTCGCTTCCGGTTATTCGGACCGAAAGTGCACCCGCGTTAAAGGAGCTCCAGCGAGGCATAAACGGATGTCTATCAGCGTTAGCAACGTATAACGTCAACGTTGGGAATTGGGATCCGATCCTAATCTTCCTGTGTTCAAACCGACTCCCTGAAACAACACTTTCTCTGTGGGAACAAACACTACTAAATAAAGCTGCTATACCGGAATGGAGTCAGATGGATGCATTTCTCACTCAACGCTTCAGAACTTTGGAATCGATAGTGGATGTGAAATGGTCAGCTTCATCTTCTTCAACCAACCAACATCAAAAAGCATTCTCACATCAACCCAACCCGGCGGGTCAAAAGAAGGTGTCTCTGGCGACAAATATTTCTCCGTCTTACTGCATAATGTGTCAGAAACAACAACATCCTTTGCGTTTATGTACAAAATTCTTGTCACTTTCGATTAATGATAGGTTCACTGCAATTAAAAAACACAACTGCTGTCTAAACTGTCTTTCAAAAGGCCATTCGATAAAAGACTGTAAAAGTCAATTCTCGTGCACTAAGTGCAAAAGTAGACATCATACTCTACTTCACAGAGTGTCTTCTAACACTCAACCCCCAAAAGAAACTGCAGGTGGAACTGCTTCACAGGCATTCCATACAAATATACAGTCCGCTTCTTCTAACAGTATGTTGTCGACAGCTGAGGAAAATTTGAAATCGTCAGGCTTATCCTCAGCTCTACTTGGAACCGCCATGGTTCACATCTGCCACTTGGGCTCAACTTATATAGCTCGCGCTTTAATTTATTCAGCTTCAGAAGCCTCGTTTATTTCTGAACGACTTCGAAAACTTTTAAAACTACCGTATTCCAAGAAAAATGCGGTTATTTCGGGATTGAATCAAAGGGTTTCTAACAGCGCATCGAAAATTTGTTCGTTTGTTTTAGGCTCACCCCGTGATCCAAATCTTTTAATAGAAGCTACTGCGTTTGTATTACCACAAATCACTGGTAACTTACCCTCGACCTCAATAGATGAATCCATTCTAGAAAAACTGCCTAAAGTACCTTTAGCAGATTCGAAGTTTTTGCAAAGCGGTCCTATCGATGTTTTGTTCGGAGGAGATTTGTACCCCAAGGTTATGTTAGACGGGGTAAAACGTAGTATTCAATACAACCTTCTGTCTCAAGAGACGGTGTTCGGGTGGATTGTCACTGGGGCATCTTCCACTGCACACGTCTCTTGCTTTGCTACAAAAGTCTCAATGGGAGAGGACATTTCGTTAGATAGCCAACTACGCAAGTTCTGGGAGTTAGAGGAAGTCCCAAAAAATAACCTTCAATCAGACGAGGATATGTTTTGTGAAGAGCTGTACTTGAAAACAACTACTAGGAATTCGGAAGGAAGATACGTGGTTTCGCTACCATTTAAAAACTTTTATCCAATGGATGTTAAGCTAGGATCATCGCGTCCCATTGCATTTCGGCAATTTATTCGTAACGAAGCAAGGTTAACGAAAAATCCATCTTTAAAGGAAGAGTATGACAAGGTTGTTCAAGAATATTTGGATCTAGGGCACATGGAGAAAGTAGAGGCTCCAAGTTTTGAACATTCTCCTAGTCATTTCTACCTTCCTCATCATGCAGTCTTGAAACCGGAAAGTACTTCCACGAAATTAAGGGTAGTTTTCAACGCGTCCAGCAATTCTTCGAATGGAGTTTGTCTTAACGATATTTTACATGTAGGCCCAACCCTTCAAGCTGATTTGACCTTGCTACTGATACGATGGCGGATGTATAAATACGTGTTTAATAGTGACATCCAAAAAATGTACAGGCAAATTTTAGTTAACCCGTCTCATAGGCCCTATCAAAGGATTCTTTTTAGAAAGGATCCACATAGTGGTATACAAGATTTTCAGTTAAGGACGGTAACGTTTGGAGTTAATTGTGCGCCATACTTGGCAATTAGGACTCTTCGGCAGTTAGCTCAGGATTCTCATGATTCACATCCACTAGCGGCTCAGATTTTACGAAATTCTATGTATGTAGATGACGTTTTAGCGGGATTTCACGATGTGTCCACAGCTTTACAGGCACGAGACCAGCTGATAGAAGCACTTGATAGTGCAGGATTTTCTTTGAGGAAATGGTCTTCAAATTCCAAGGAAATCCTCATGGATCTTCCTCATGAGCATTTATTAAAGAGAGAATTTTTAACTTTAGATGAGACAAGCACAACAAAAGCACTAGGGATTAGATGGAATGCTAGATTAGACCATTTTTTCTTCAGCGTTCAGACCCTCCCTTCAAAGGATAGCTACACTAAACGAGAAGTGTTGTCAACGATAGCGAAACTTTTTGACCCAGCTGGTTGGCTAGCTCCGGTGGTGGTCGTAGCTAAAATAGTGATGCAACAAATTTGGTCAGATGGTACTCTCTGGGATCAGCCTATAAGTTCTCAAACACTTTTTAAATGGAAAACCTTTGTAGAAAGTTATAGGTATATCGATGACATAAAAATTCCGCGTTGGGTGAATTTCACCATTGAGTCACCATTCGAAGTCCATGCCTTTTGTGACGCGTAGGAAAAGGCATACGCGGGGGTGATATATTTGCGGGTAGAAAACCACGGTACAGTGTCGTCGCACCTTTTATTAGCAAAAACTAAAGTTGCACCCATAAAAACTATTTCGCTTCCTCGTTTGGAGTTGTGTGGGGCGGTTCTAGTTGTCGATATGCTTAGGTCTCTTCTAAGTGAACTTCCTTTCAAGGTGGAAAACATATTTTGCTGGACAGACTCAACCATCGTTCTCTCTTGGCTCAAAAAGCGGCCCTGCTCCTGGACCACCTTTGTCGCAAATCGAGTAACAAAGATACAGGAATTAGTCGGATTTAGGCATTGGAATCACGTGGACTCGAAGGATAATCCAGCAGATCTTGGCAGCAGAGGAGCATACCCTCAGGACTTATGCGCAAGCGAGTTGTGGTGGTACGGCCCTTCCTGGTTAGGTAAAGATGCAGGGCAATGGCCATCAATGGATGACGAACTGGACGATATCACGATCGAAGCAAGGAAAATAAAGGCGCACGCTTCGCTTGTGTCAAGCCATGAGGATCCCTTAGAAAGATTTTCATCTCTTCCGTGCGCACTGCGTGTTTTAGCTTACGTCTTTCGGTTTTACAACAGGACTAACCGGCACACTCGAAGATTCCACTCGTATCCATCGCTAACGGTTTCGGGAGAGGAAATCTCGAAAATTCGTATTCGGCTTATAAGCCAGAACTATAGTTCTGGCACAGATGAAGCATTTTTTGGAAGAACAGAGATGTCTGACTTCAAAAACTCCAATTTCGCCGAAAAGCAAACTTTTATCCTTGAATCCCTTCTTAGACTGTCAGGGTATAATGAGAGTCAATGGTCGACTCGCAAATTCGCTTATTTTATCTTATAATGAAAAACATCCCATTCTTCTACCTTATAGTTGTTCGTTCTCAAGGTTGTTAGTTCACTTGATCCATAACATTTCTCTTCATGGAGGAAATCAATTGATGCTGCGGCTGCTTCGCCAACAGTATTGGATTCCAAAGGCAAAGAATCTCATAAAGACTGTCATTCATAACTGCAGAACTTGCGTCATTCATAAAAAGCGGAATCAATCCCAAATCATGGCTGCCCTTCCTGAAGAGCGAACGACCCTTTCCAGGCCTTTTCAAAATACTGGAGTCGATTTTGCCGGCCCATTTGATATTAAGAGTTTCACTGGTAGAGCATGTAAAATCACCAAAGGTTATGTTTGCATATTTGTATGTTTTTCCACACGGGCAATTCACCTGGAAGGTACAAGCGATCTGTCCACAGAGACCTTTCTTGGCGCATTCTCGCGATTCATATCTAGACGAAGCTGCCCTCAGCAAATCTTTTCGGACAATGGGACCAATTTTGTAGGTACGGCAGCTAACTTGAAAAAGGAATTCAAGAAATTCTTAACCACGTCGCGGGAGTCTTTGTGCAATATGTACAGTCATCAGGAGGTGTCTTGGAACTTTATCCCTGCCGGCGCTCCTCACATGGGAGGACTATGGGAAGCTGGAGTTAAAAGCATCAAATTTCATTTTCGACGTACCGCCGCTTCTCAAAAATTCATCTTTGAAGAGTTTCAAACCCTACTCTGTCGCATTGAATCCTGTCTAAATTCTAGGCCGATATCGCCCAATTCCACCGACGCCGCAGATTGTGCAGCCCTCACACCTGGTCACTTTCTCACGGGGGGTCCCATACTTTCTCCCCCCGAACCCTCCATAGAAGCAAACCCAGTCTCGATAATTAATCGGTGGCAAAAAATAAAGGCTCTTAGCCAGCAACACTCTCCATAAACGCTACAAATGGAAATCCCCTCAAAAAGACATCGCCGTCGATGACCTAGTTGTAGTTCGCCTTGAAAATCTCCCTCCTAACGAGTGGCGCTTGGGCAGGGTCACAAAGATTTATAAAGGCTCCGATAAAAGAATTCGTGTTGCAGACATTCGCACACAAAAGGGATTGATAACGCGACCTATCGTGAAGTTAGTGGTCTTACCAAACTAACCCCTCATATCAATACTTTCCTTTTTTTTGCCGCTTTAGCATCAAGACCATGGAACTAGTTCCCGTAGACCGATCGACACCATCCTCGCCACGCGCCTCGCCTCCACCGCCACCGACAGATGCCTCCGCCCAGCGCGCAGCCAGGGAAGGCAGGTCCAAATGTAGAGTTTGCCACCGGTCGCATCCTCTCCGGTATTGTAGGCGATTCTTAGATGCCAACTACGAGCGCCGGCTGCGCCTTGTGCTTCTCCATCGATATTGCTCGCGATGTTTAGCCCACTCCCACACGGCCAAGAACTGTCTGAGCAACGGGACGTGCCAATATTGTGAGGAAAAGCATCACACCCTGTTGCATGCAAACCACCGTCTTTCTCCCCGACGCCAACTTCCCCTACTTTTAACGCAGCTTTCGGGAACAGTTACCGTTCTACCCACCGTTGCGGTTTACCTACACATTGGGCCTCGGAAATCTTTAGCTCGGGCTCTGATAGACCCTTGCTCGCAAACGAGCAAAATTTGCCACGCGCTGGTGCACCGGCTCCGCCTAAAGACGGTGCCCGTGGCGAATATCAGCATGTGCGAGCTCCACGTAAGCTCGTCAAATGATGCACATGTGCGATTCTCCTTGCCGGCGAGGGTACTGTCGGAGATCGGGTTGAAAACTCCCGCTCGTCATCTCAGCCAAGCGACGCGGGACAAATTCATTAACCTCAAGCTCGCCGATCCTGGTTTCCACACTTCCTCTGCCGTCGCCTTGATTTTCGGTGGGGATGTATATCATAAAATCATAAGAGGCGAACTTATTGCTTATCCTGGGTTTCCTACCGCCCAGAACTCTATTTTCGGTTGGGTCCTTTCTGGCCCATGTGCCCTTTAAGGCACAGCGACCCCTTACTGGGTAAATTATATAGTATTTTTAAAGTTTGAATTTAATTGGAACTGAATTATTTGAATTTAAAGTTTGAATTTAATTGGAACTGAATTATTTGAATAAATGTAAAAAAAAAAAAACCAACACAAGAGAGTTCAACAATTTAATATTTTTTGCACGCATCCTAGTTTTAAGTATCGTACTGAATTTGAATTTGTATATATTATATTTCCATCTCTAGCTAAACCTAATTTTTAAGTAATCTAATTTGAAGCATCTTGCAATTCCTCAGTATTGCAAGGCTGGCGGCAATGTTGAAGCCAAAAGCCTTCAATAGTTGGGAACCACTGGTAAGTGTT
>NW_023458691.1:131567-134082 GCF_013731165.1 Rhagoletis pomonella
TAAAAAAGCTGAATGAAAGCCTATGCTAGCCAATTTTGAAATTAATATTGAGTGACTGACTTTGTCAAACGCCTTAGAAAAGTCCGTATAAACGGTATCGACTTGCAGACGGTTATTAAAGGCAGTTAGACAGGATTCGGTAAAAACAGCAAGGTTAGTAACAGTGGACCTTCCAGGCATAAATCCATGCTGATTAACAGATATGAAAGGACTGACAGCAAAAAATACTTTTTGTTTGACAATAAACTCAAATAATTTGGATATCGTTGATAATTTGGCTATTGGCCGATAGTTGCTTATATCGTTTTTGTTGCCAGATTTGAATACAGGGGTGATAAGAGTGGTCTTCCAAGCATCTATAAACTCCCCTTGTTCAAGCGATTTATTGAAAATTAAAAAAAGTGGATAGGCAAAAGCGGAACAATTCTTCAACAGGAATGACGATATTCCACCAACATCAGATTGAGTAGAAGATTTGATATGCCGGATACCCTCCTCAACATCATCAATTGATATAGCAAGCGAACCAAAGTTGATAAGAGAATGGGCACTCTGAGGATAACCTCCACAAGGAACCGAATCTATGACAAAGTTAGAGCGAAAGAGGTCCGCGAAGAGATTGGCAGCTTCAGAGGGAGTAGAAGCATGTATTTCATCATAAAACATATCACTGGGAATGCTGGAACACGATTTCTTAGACTGGACATACCTCCAAAAAGCCTTCGGATTCAATTTTATCTCCGACTCAAATTTACGAACATAATTCCGCTTAAGAACCTTACTCATCGACTTAAACTCTCTGGAGTATCGCAAGTATTTGTCCTTGTGAGATTGAGCATTTGAATGTTTAAATTTCTTAAAAAACTTGTTTTTCAAATTCGATCTTTGGTATACCAGGGAACCTTATAGCTTTTTTTATGCACTGTTGGTATATTATCCACACATATGACATTAATTTCTTGCTTAAAAGTATCGAAGCAATCCGAAGCACCAACACCCGCGAATAACGAATCCCAGGCTACTGATGAAACCGCATCATTTACAAGATTAAAGTAGCATTTTCTATAGCAGAAGCTAGTAGGACTACTATCTGATAAAACAGTTCTTAACTCATAAAACTCTAAATGAAGAATAAGCGGAACATGATGTAGGCCGGGAGTCGATAGTGGGTCAGGGCACTCATTAAGTGTGAAATTCAAATCATTACTAATAAAGATAAGGTCTAAGATTCTAGATAGCTTATTAGAAAAATTATTAATTTGTAATAGGTTAATACTTAAAAAATTATCAATAACATAACATTCACAGCCGCTGTTAACATTCGAAGGATATAAGACTCGGCCAATATCCAAACTAGACCAGTTAATGTCACACAGGTTAAAATCCCCAACAATACAAAGATTTTCATTAGTAGAAGCTAAGGCAAGAATGTTATCCACATGCGCTTTATATAAAGTTTCAGCACTAGACGGCGGAATATAGGAAGCACATACGAAAAGTTTAGACAAGCCATTGACAGAAACGCAGAGCTGATCCAGCAGGGTATCCTCATTCGCCAAAGGGACGAGCGCCGATCGATAGTTTCGCCGAACTGCAATGAGCACTGCACCGCCTCTAGAGAGCCCCATTTTGACATTCCCACGACAGCCGGTTCTACGTACCGGAATGACTCGGGTTTCACCCGACCAAGGGCTGTTGTTTCGGCGATCTAACCCCGTTTAGGTCGGCGAAGTATCTTAGAAGTTGTCCGTCCATAGGGCTACATTCACTACGCATTTCCTACTCAGGGCTGGCATCGAGTCAAACCCTGGGCCAGAAACATACACCTGCTGTGTATGCCGAAGACGATTACACCACAACTCCACCTCAGTCAGGTGTAATGCCTGTGAGGGGTGGAGTCACCTCAGGGTCTGCTCGGGACTACGGACACACAGGCAGTGGACCACGTCGTACTTGGCCCCCTGTTGCTCAAATAGAGCAGCCTCCACGGCTAACCATAGTCCCGTGCAGCCCCACACACTCACACAGCAGCCACACACAGTCACCACAACACAACAACAAAATAAAACCACAGACCGTACCATAGCCACTACAGACCGCATAACACACACAAGCGCACCACCACGCGCCGCCGCCAACAACTCCTGGTTCCCCCTACAATCTGCACAGTATGTCAGACCAGGATATTCCGTAATGTGACATCAGTCAAGTGCAACACCTGCCTTGGCTGGTGCCACTTTAGGGCATGTTCAGGTCTGCGTACCACGCGAGATTGGACGGGGAACTTCGAGGGCCCGTGTTGCGCTGCTCGGTCGCAGACGCCAATTGCGACGCCCCCCACCACCACCACAGGGCGGCAATCACCTCAGCAGCACACACAGCCAACGGCGGCAAGAACATACACCTCACTCACACCCCACATCACGACACGTCTCCCGAACCACATGAAGCTCCTTCAATTCAACTGTAACGGGCTACAGAGCAAGATTGAGGAGATAACCGTCTTCATGTGTCG
>NW_023458691.1:134182-137876 GCF_013731165.1 Rhagoletis pomonella
AAATCCGCGAAGAAAGATATGATTCTACCCAAGATAAAAAAGCTGAATGAAAGCCTATGCTAGCCAATTTTGAAATTAATATTGAGTGACTGACTTTGTCAAACGCCTTAGAAAAGTCCGTATAAACGGTATCGACTTGCAGACGGTTATTAAAGGCAGTTAGACAGGATTCGGTAAAAACAGCAAGGTTAGTAACAGTGGACCTTCCAGGCATAAATCCATGCTGATTAACAGATATTAAAGGACTGACAGCAAAAAGTACTTTTTGTTTGCCAATAAACTCAAATAATTTGGATATCGTTGATAATTTGGCTATTGGCCGATAGTTGCTTATATCGTTTTTGTTGCCAGATTTGAATACAGGGGTGATAAGAGTGGTCTTCCAAGCATCTATAAACTCCCCTTGTTCAAGCGATTTATTGAAAATTAAAAAAAGTGGATAGGCAAAAGCGGAACAATTCTTCAACAGGAATGACGATATTCCATCAACATCAGATTGAGTAGAAGATTTGATATGCCGGATACCCTCCTCAACATCATCAATTGATATAGCAAGCGAACCAAAGTTGATAGGAGAATGGGCACTCTGAGGATAACCTCCACAAGGAACCGAAACTATGACAAAGTTAGAGCGAAAGAAGTCCGCGAAGAGATTGGCAGCTTCAGAGGGAGTAGAAGCATGTATTTCATCATAAAACATATCACTGGGAATGCTGGAACACGATTTCTTAGACTGGACATACCTCCAAAAAGCCTTCGGATTCAATTTTATCTCCGACTCAAATTTACGAACATAATTCCGCTTAAGAACCTTACTCATCGACTTAAACTCTCTGGAGTATCGCAAGTATTTGTCCTTGTGAGATTGAGCATTTGAATGTTTAAATTTCTTAAGAAACTTGTTTTTCAAATTCTTCAATTTTTTAAGATCTTTGGTATACCAGGGAACCTTATAGCTTTTTTTTATGGACTGTTGGTATATTATCCACACATATGACATGAATTTCTTGCTTAAAAGTATCGAAGCAATCCGAAGCACCAACACCCGCGAATAACGAATCCCAGGCTACTGATGAAACCGCATCATTTACAAGATTAAAGTTGCATTTTCTATAGCAGAAGCTAGTAGGACTACTATCTGATAAAACAGTTCTGAACTCATAAAACTCTAAATGAAGAATAAGCGGAACATGATGTAGGCCGGGAGTCGATAGTGGGTCAAGGCACTCATTAAGTGTGAAATTCAAATCATTACTAATAAAGATAAGGTCTAAGATTCTAGATAGCTTATTAGAAAAATTATTAATTTGTAATAGGTTAATACTTAAAAAATTATCAATAACATAACATTCACAGCCGCTGTTAACATTCGAAGGATATAAGACTCGGCCAATATCCAAACTAGACCAGTTAATGTCACACAGGTTAAAATCCCCAACAATACAAAGATTTTCATTATTAGAAGCTAAGGCAAGAATGTTATCCACATGCGCTTTATATAAAGTTTCAGCACTAGACGGCGGAACATAGGAAGCACATACGAAAAGTTTAGACAAGCAATTGACAGAAACGCAGAGCTGATCCAGCAGGGTATCCTCATTCGCCAAAGGGACGAGCGCCGATCGATAGCTTCGCCGAACTGCAATGAGCACTCCACCACCTCTAGAGAGCCCCGTTTTGATATAGTCACGGTCTTTGCGAAAAACGTTACACAAATTGGCATCAAAAAACTCAGATTCGAAGAAATTTGTGTTAAGCCAGGTCTCAACCAGTATGTAGATATCATAATCTGAGTGAGAACTCATTTCAAAAAGTGCCTTGGACTTTGTTCGGAGGCCGGAAACATTCTGGTAATAAATTTTTAATTGCTTGGAAAGAGCATTTCCTGATACAGGGTTAGTTATGCCTCTTTCTGCGGAGCACCGTCTCGTTGAAAAAAAACGAAACGGACGAATTAACACACTCGTGGGCCAAATGTCCGCCTTAAGCAGCTTCTCATAGCCACAATCCAAAATCCCCAGTTTGAAGTTAACTCTTCTGAGCTTACTAAGATCCGAATCTTTCTTTATTAGCGGGTAGCAAACCATCCACTTTACATCAATTTTAGCAGCCTTAAAAGCATACGACAGAATATCAGCAGCAGTTACACTAGGCGAGAATGAAGATATATGCAACCATTTGAAGTCTGAAATAACTCTAAGCTCATTGGTGCTGCATGAGCCAATAAGCAAAGGTTTTGCAGTATTGCGTTTACGATTTGGTACAGGATTAGTAGAATTCTCGTTTCTGTTTTGCGAAGAAAAGGAGCTGAACACCTTTTGCAGAGAACACCTTTGTATATTTTTAATGCTTACTGGGTTATATCCTATCTTCTTTTGTCTCTCATTCTTTTGCATATTTTGGAGCATTGTGGAAGAATACAAGTGAGATATCTTAGGGTTGACAGATAGCGATGACCGTGTGAACAATATGGCAGCCAATATGGCATACAACACCGAATGGCCCGAAGTAGCAAAACTACGGCCCGAACGAAACGCTTCGTGAAAATCCAGGGTTGCGAAGTGGTATTTTGTTGGAAAATATAAAAGCCAGGATTTTGTGCAGCGCCGAATTTTAACAAAAGAGGGTTTTGTGTTCTCAAGATGAATAGAAAAGGGTTGCTGTGCTGTTTCGTTTTAAGCTTATTTTAATCTTAAAGGCTGGTATGCAGCTCTCAAGAAATCTGTAAAGAAAAATTTGCCATTATTTCGTGTGTCCAAGGAATTTTGACATTTTTGATACTAATATATATATACTAAATAATGGAACAGGCATATATTTCTGTTGCACAACTGGGTTTCCTTGTGCTCTTTTTTCACAAAAAACTTTAGAAAAACATACTAAAAAGCGTAGCAAATTTCTTAAGAACTGCGTACTGCCTGAAGGAAATTTGACTTAAGAAAAATTCTTAGCCATTTCTTATACGTCATTTTGTATGGAATTTTAGCTTTTCTTGAGAACTGCATACAGGCCTTAAGGTATCTAATTAAATATTAAAAGGAGACAAAAATTAAAGCAAAAATTTAAAATATATGTACATATCTGAAAATTTTAAATAAAATATATTTTCACGAGACAAATTAAATAAAATGGGTTAACTTAAGGGGAAATATACTTATCAGATTGGGTCAGATAGCGCTTTTACGTTATAAATAAAAATAATTCCTACTTAAATTTTTTATAATTTTGGTGACGTATTTCTAAGCTGACCCTGAGATCTGTGAAATAATACATATTAATGTGCATATATTGTGTTGATTATGCTCTAAATTGCTAAATAATTCTTGCAGCAATCAGCACCATTGGAAAGTGAAGTGACAACAGGCTGGTTTTCTTTATACAGCCCGTTTTAAATTCGAATTATTGTTATAATAAATTACAATTATTGTTTTTTTCGTTTAAAAAAAGCAGATTTTGTTTACTTTTGAATAAGACTTTATCGAGTGCGCTATAAAGACAGGAGGATAAATGCTGTAAAGAAATATATGTGGAGTCCAATCGGTTTTTCGCTAATCCGGTTTTTGTGTAGGTACAAACAAGGTATATTAAAAAAATACCTCTCCATGGAAAAATATCGTTATATTCGTATTTAAAATTAATCGGATTTTAATGGGGTGTTATAAAAACTCGTTTTAATCGAAACTTTGTTTTTTTT
>NW_023458691.1:137976-139084 GCF_013731165.1 Rhagoletis pomonella
CTAGAAAATAAACATTTCGTATAGACTATCCGATAAAACAAAGTATAAATTGATAACTATTTTAGCATACTATTTAAAAGTAGTTTGAAATTAGATTTGGAAGAAGAGAAATCGATAGCAGAAGAGTTTAAGAGCGAATTAAACTCGTTTAGAGCTCTGCGAATAGGAGCATTATTCACATAATTATTTCTGACGAAATCCAGAGAAAAAATGTCATGATTCCTAAGGCTTCTTGGTGGGATATTAAATGTAATGCGTTCGAGTAAGAACGGCGCGTCAATCGCACCCCGTATAATGTCAAAAACGAAAGTAAGAGAAAGAATAATCCTCCTATTGTACAGTGATTTAAGGTTTATGAGCATGCATCTAGCAGTGTAAGATGGGAAAGGGTCAGCGAAATGTAGAGAGCGTAGAGCATAACGAATAAAAGATTTTTGGATACGTTCAATTCTGTTGATATGACAATCATAATATGGTCGCCAGATGATGACAGCGTACTCGAGCGTAGAACGAACAAGAGTAGTGTATAATTGTTTTATGGTATAAGGATCACAGAAGTCCGAGCTAAATCGACGGATGAATGCGAGCATTGAATAGGACTTAGCAATGGTATAATTTAAGTGGCTGTGAAAGAGAAATCTAGCATCAAAAATTACCCCTAAGTCAGAAACTTCACCAATGGTGGCAAGCTGTGAATCACCAATGAGATAAGAGGTCTGGGTAATGGACCGCGATTTGGAGTAGGAGACATGGAAGCACTTTTTTATATTTAAATTTAATCTATTTTTGGAGCACCAAACAACCACGTTATTAAGATCGGCCTGAAGATTGATAGAGTCTGAAGTGTTAGAAATCGTAGTATAGATTTTCAAGTCATCCGCATACAATAAAAATTTAGAAAAGTTGAAGCAATTCGAAATATCATTGATGAAGATCAAAAAAAGTAGGGGACCCAAGATGCTCCCCTGAGGAACACCAGAGGAGGCGTCGAAGGGATAGGAGAACACATTGTCAACTACAACAACACAAATCCGCGAAGAAAGATATGATTCTACCCAAGATAAAAAAGCTGAATGAAAGCCTATGCTAGCCAATTTTGAAATTAATA
>NW_023458691.1:139184-144572 GCF_013731165.1 Rhagoletis pomonella
TTTTTTTTCGGCTATATTTATTATTATTTATTGGCCCAGATGCAAATATTGAATGAACTAACATATTTTAAATATTTACGGAACTACCATTTGTATGCAACCCTGCCTATCCTGTATTCAAGTAGATGTAATTCGAAAAATTTAAACGGATTTCTTCAAATCAACCTGAGCTGCGGACATATTGCGAATTCATTTTAAAACATTAACCACTACATTATATTAATATTAAATACTTTCAATTAAGAAACAATTAGAAAATAAATATGAATCTTTTTATTTTAAATATTCCAATGTATATTTTTTGTTAATGCAGATAGTGCGGATTTAACGTATTTTATAACCGCTACATTGGGAAAATAAATTTAAGGCAGATTGTTATTAACAATTTTTACACAATTTACGATTGCAATCCATTTCTTTCAAAACTATATCTAAATGATTGCAAGTTGTATTTTTTACGATCAAAACAGATTCCAATATTGGGTATATTATGCAAATGCAATCCAATTTGATTTGAGTTATTCAGTTTTAGATACATTTATATTTCTGTGTTCGTATGGAATAGTAGTTTATGTCGGGAAGCTGGCTTTAGTATAATCCGGCATTCCCTTTATTATTTACAACACAATGAATTTTTTGATGACCCTTAACAAGAATATGGACGTGCTAGTATCGGAACTATTTCTTGCATGTTTATTTATCCAAAATTTCTTCAACGGCTCGGCGCCAGTGAGGATATGCTGCGAATGCCGCATTATACTAAAACCAGCCTTTTGACATAAGCTACTATTCCATACGAGTGGGGCACGTGCGAAATGCGGATTTTCCCAGTTGCAGTACTGCAGTAACTCGACACCTTCTTCACCAACCGCTCTGTCCTCTATGAGCTTCTTAATGTAACTGCAAATAAAAGATGGAAATTTAAGAAATAATACTATCACACCACACTCTTGTAGTATATTGGCTATCAAGCACCAGAAAATTTCCATCACGCATTCCATATGCCACCGATTGTCGTGGGTCAATTAAAATACTGTCATCAAAGCTTTTTGGTACTCCAGTAACTGGTGTGTCTATGGCGGAGTTATGTGAAGCTGTTGCATGACTAAAATCAATTTGGGCTCTTTGAGAACTGGCTTGTTTGTTGCGAGCAATTGGCATCAAATGTATGCAAATTAGATTTCCAAACGAGCAACTGTTGAATACAGGAAAAAATTTATATTATATGGTTCCGCTTAAGTGCACTACTACCGTGTATAAATTGGCCGACCTTCTAATAAATCAAGCGATCTTATTGTATCGTCTTCGCCGCCAGTCACCAAGAAATTTCCACTTGGGTGAATGCAACATCACTCTCCGGCGACGAATGTACTGTATTAGTTCGCCTTCAGCTTTGTCAAATATCTTAACGCGGTTACAACTTAATGCTAAAGCCACCAGATTGCCGTCTGGATGTCATGCCAGCTGTCGTCCCATACCTGAAGTATCGCAAATTCTTAACTTGTCGCCGCACGATGAAATTAACTTACCATTAGGGCTGAATTTTGCTGCGCGCACCCATTTGTGTGTCCAGTGAAAGATGTGCATTTTGAATCAATATTTAGATGGCTGTTCGCAATTTTTCTAGTCTGCAAACGAATAAGCCGACGAAGAAGCAAACAAATTCAAGCACATTGTTGCATTCTACCGTACTTTTTAAAAGCTTTAAAATCTTAAAACATATGTGAAAAACATTTATAATCTGAATATTTCTAATGTCGCAATCAAAACCAAATTTTATAAATAGCATTTTTAAAAAGCAATCATCTAATATTTTTCAAGATTTTGGGCATATATGTTACCATTTGAACAACAAATAATACCAAGTTTTAAGAGACTATTTAATGCAACTCAGGCCAAAAAAGCGCAGTTTAGACCAAAATAAGCAACTCTAAAAAACAGATGATCGCAGCTGCGGCCCAGGATGACGTCTATTGCTAAGATATCTCACTTGTATTTGTAAACAATGTTTTGGAGTTTGACAGCTGAACTCGGCCATTTAATTTGCATATGCAGCCAAAGTTAGACGCGTGATTTTGAAGGAGTTTTTATTTAATGAATTTTGATTAATTGATTAATATTAAAGTCGTAAAGCATTATATAACTAATCGAGTGAAGTGTAAAGTGAAGGGTAATACAAAAATGTATTGGTGAAAGCTGAAATTAGTCAAGAACGTAAATCTACCGGTACGTAAACCCGAGTCAGCTGACACGATCTATCTTACCAAAGCGTCATGCAAATGAAAACTCAACACCGCAGAATTTTTCTGTAGTTGTAGCCCGTAGCGCAGAAATCTGCGGAATTTAGATTTTTCCGTGTCCGCTGATTTCTCCTTCTTTAGATGGTTGCCACTACGTCAGTTTTACAGATGGTAAAAAAGATATAAGTTCCTATTCAAAATATGTTTAAAATATTTGAAATTTACTATTGAATAAGGTTTTTGTTGGAAACTAAGTAATTTATATTTAGCTAAAATCTATTATAGCACGAAAAATTGTAGTTGAAAGGGTAAGTTTATGAAAAGGCATTGATGAGTGGCAACAGTGTAGTAAGCAACACTGAGGGCTCCAGTAATCGACAAAATTCTGCGTATACAGACTGCGATTAAGTATACGTTCTGCGTTCTCGACTAATTTCAGCTGAAGTGGTTGCTTAAGGAGAATAATTCCCGAATTTTACAAAAAAGGACATATTTCAAACCCAATTTGTAAATAAATTAGTGACCAAAATTTACAAGTCAGTGTTAAAATAATGCGTAGACCCTTGACTATCAGTGTGGATTTTTTTTTTTTTGGATCGGGCCACCCCTTTGGACGGAATAGCCCGAAATAGTTGTGAGCGCTACTAAAACCCACCCAAATGTACGATAATAAACCATTTCAAACAAATATAAGTGTGCAAAACACACACATTTTGATGTTAGATGATTGTTTATTATTATTAACGCCAATCGGTTTTGCACGATATAATTATTAAATATAATAGTTAAAAACGTGAAAAATTGAAAACAACAACGCTCTAACAGTGGTAACATAAATAGTGTTATAACATGGACTCGGAGCATGGACTTTAAAGTACACAATAGTTGCGTTTCCTATCTCCCAGAAATAGTCAGAAAAAGTCCGAAGTAGTCAGATTTAGTCCAAAAAGCGTTCCTTAACTCGAAAATTACAGCAAAAATGAGAGGCCAACAGTCAGTGAGAGTGAATCCCTAAGTGCGGCCGAAGCCCGTCTACGCAGAAAGGTGTTCTCTGCAAAAGGTGTTCAGCCCCCCTACTTTGGCTACACAGAAAGGAGAATTCTACTGCCTGAGGGTTATAATCCCTAAGTGCGGCCGAAGGCCGCCTACGCAGAAAGGTGTTCAGCCCCCCTTCTTTGGCAACACAGAAAGGCGAATTCTACTGCCTGAGGGCTATAGTCCCTAAGTACGGCCGAAGGCCGCCTACGCATAAACGTGTTCTCTGCAAAAGGTGTTCAGCCCCCCTTCTTTGGCAACACAGAAAGGCGAGTTCTACTGCCTGAGGGTTATAATCCCTAAGTGCGGCAGAAGGCCGCCAAGCAGAAAGGAGTTCTCTGCAAAAGGTGTTCAGCCCCCTTCTTTGGCTACACAGAGAGGAGAATTCTACTGCCTGAGGGTTATAATCCCTAAGTGCGGCCGAAGGCCACCTACGCACAAAGGTGTTCTCTGCGAAAGGTGTACAGGCCCCCTTCTTTGGCCTGATAACCACCTTGGAATAACTTATTTTAATTTAAAACCCCATAGATTCTGTTAGTTGGGTTATATTCCACTTCAAACTGCTCAATTTCCCCGGGTTAATGCTGTTTTTCACCCATTTTCAAACGGTTCCCAAGGGGTCTGTGGGTGGCCCCGAAGGGGGTACGACTTTTCGTAAAGCGGGGGCTGTCCGCTTTCGAACTTTCGAATGGAGGGATTTAGGGGGCCACGCCTCCTCCCCCTACCCCAAAAACGACCGGCAAATAACTAAACATTTCCCCCAAGGGGTCTTTAAATCAGAGGGTCCTATTCTAATGCCCCCTCATTAGCCCTTTTCATAGAATTTGCCATCCGTCTACTTAAATTTTCCCGTTAAAATAAAGTATTGTCCTGTAAAATAGAGTATTGTCCTTTAAAATAAAGTACGGATGGTCACCGTATGTATGCGGAAAACTAATTTACCTTTTCTAATGTCTTTTCGAAGCCAGTAGACTTAGATATAACATTTGCAATATGTTTCACGAATTCCAACCGCGTTTTATTTGAAGCCATATTGTGAACTAGATATTCCAACTATAGAGGGATGTCGGAAAAACATCGATGCATCGAAAATATCAATGTTTTGTTTCGATGCATCTAAAATTTTCCACTCGATGTATAAATAGTCGATGTATCGATGCATCGATGTTTTTTGAAAACTGGAATGTTCGGTACATTGAACGTCATTCCAGTTTTTCAATTGTTCAAAAAAAGAAGTGACTTTGGCCAAGAAATTTAAATGGCTGCAAGAAGTTCCGTTAGCTCAGTTGCAGTAATTTATTTAAAATTTTCTACAATTTTGCTAATAACATTTATTAGGTTTGTATAGTAACTTCTTCAGTAAAACATTGCAGCGAGAGTGTAAAAGCAAAATAGAGCGTAAAATTTAGAAGAACAGAAAACTAGCAGAAAAAGTTAATGGCACACAAAACTAGCAAAAACTTGCAAGTGAACAGCTTTTGCACTGTTTTGATATTTTGCTGTAAACATTTTACTATTTATAAATCATTTTTAAACGCTTTGCTTTACACACACGCACTTACACAGTCCGGTACATCATTCACATTTTGATTTCTACTCATTTTACTTTTGTTTGCGCTAAACCAATTCAACAAATGGCGGCTTTTGACACTTAGGGCCGGTTTCTCCATCTCTGGTTAACACTAACTCCCCGGTTAAACATTGTTATCGACGCTCTAACTCCATGCGTATAACAGGGAGTCGATAAGGTCGGTAACGATGTTTACCGGGGGATTAGTGTTAACCGAATCAAAGAAAAACATCGATATATTTTTGCCACTAAGGGCCGATTTCTCCATCTCTGGTTAACACTAACTCCCCGGTTAAACATTGTTATCGACGTTCTAACTCCATGCATATAACAGGGAGTCGATAAGGTCGGTAACGATGTTTACCGATGTTTACTGTGGTTAAACATCGTTATCGACGTCTTCGACTCCATGCACACAACAGGGAGTCGATAACTATGTTTAACCGGAGATTAGTGTTAACCAGACATTGAGTAACCGGCCCTAAAACTATGTTCACATTACCAACATAAAATACTTAGGGCCGGTTACTCAATGTCTGGTTA
>NW_023458691.1:144672-150912 GCF_013731165.1 Rhagoletis pomonella
TTTATAGGCATATGATTGCTTAAGTGAGGAGGGGTATATTCACTTTCGAGTCAACCATTCCATCCATTTTAAAGACCCAGATACGGAGCAACACACTAATACGATAGAAGGGTTGTGGCGTCACGTGAAATGCTCGATGCCCCAATATCATCGGAAAAAAACTATTTTTTAACGGGTATTTAGCTAAGTTTATGTTTAACCGCAATTGTAAAAATTGTGATACGGATCGTTTAAGTACCTTTTTAAAAATGGCAGGGAGATTATACAATCCGTGTAGTATTAAACCTGTTGAAGAGGAAGAACAGGAAGAATATGAAATAGAAATTTCTTTGTAAATAGACTAATGTGTGTTTTACTATTAAAATATTTTAATTTTCTTAGCATCACTGAGAATTCTATTTTGTGAGGGTTATAATCTCAAGTGCGGGCGACGCCGCCTACGCTGAAGGGTGTTCTCTGCAAATGTGTTCAGTGCCTTTTCTTCGCAACACAGAAAGAGAATTCTACTTTGTGAGGGTTATAATCCCTAAGTGCGGCCGAAGGCCGCCTACGCAGAAAGGTGTTCTCTGCAAAAGGTGTTCAGTGCCTTTACTTCGCAACACAGAAAGAGAATTCTACTTTGTGAGGGTTACAATCCCTAAGTGCGGCCGAAGGCCGCCTACGCAGAAAGGTGTTCTCTGCAAAAGACGTTCAGTGCCTTTTCTTCGCAACACAGAAAGAGAATTCTATGTTGTGAGGGTTATAATCCCTAAGTGCGGCCGAAGGCCGCCGGGATGTCGGAAAAACATCGATGCATCGGAAATATCGATGTTTTGCTCGATGCATCGAAAATTTTTTACTCGATGTATCGATGCATCGATGTTTTTTGAAAACTGACATCTACGGTACATTGAACCGTCATTCCAGTTTTTCAATTGTTCAAAAAAAAGAAGTGACTTTGGCCAAAAAATTTAAATGGCTGCAAGAAGTTCCGTTAGAAACATAATTAGCTCAGTTGCAGTAATTTATTTCAAATTTTCTACAATTTTTCTAATAACATATTTTGTTGTGAAACATTATCTGAAAAATCCTATGCAAATCGATGCATTTTTGCCACTGACATCCCTACCTCATGCGTCTACCCTGCCAGCAAAAGTGGTGAAAAATCTGGTGAAACCGCGGGTTTCGTTCACTTCAAAACTGGTGAAAAATCTGGTGAACTTTGTATGGGCGGTGTGCAGATTTTCACCAGTTTCCCCCTGTACGTGTGAGCCTTGCATCACTGTCGCACTCATTCAGATACTTCCTAAGGAAAAAATATAGCTGCACTCGTCTAGCATTGCCCACTTCAGCTGGCGCAGGGTTGCATTCTCTTCACAGCGAATTCAAAATAACCTTAAAAACTTTAAATAAAAAATCTTAAACTTTTTTTTGATTTTTATTTTGCAAAATTTATTTTTCAAAATGCATTGTTAACCTAATATACATAGTTAGTAATCAATATTATGAATAAAAATTACAATTAACATTAATAATAAAGATATTTTTACAGATATATGTGGCTGTTTAATTGCTTATTATTACTACTACTCCTTTGTATATAGCAGTTTTCAAAAGTTGCAGATTTTCTATAAAAAAGTTAAGCGATTTTAACAGTATTATAATCAAAAGAAAGGTAATCGATTTACCTTTCATAATTATAATCAAAAGAAAAGTAATCGATTTACCTTTCTTTTAATATATATTAACAGTTGCAAATCATTTGTAATGGTGCACAAACATTCAGTTTCGTTACAACTTTGCAAAATTTTACCACTTTTTCACTGCTTATATATAGCTGTTTACAAAAGTTGCAAAGTTTTTATGAAAACGTAAAGCGATTTTAACGGTGTTATAATCAAAAGAAAGGTAATCGGTTTACCTTTCTTTTGATATATATTAAGCGTTGCAAATCATTTATGGTGGTTCAGAAAAATTAAGTTTTCTTACAACTTTGCAAAATTTTACAAGTTGGACCTACACTTTGAAGGTGCTCCTGGCGTTGAAGGTGCTGAGGGCGGAAGGTACCCATGGTGCTCCTGGCGACGAAGGAGCTGAAGATAGAAGGTACTGGTGGTGCTCCTGGCGATGAAGAAGCTGAGGGCAGAAGGTTTTAATGGTGCTCCTGGCGATGAAGATGCAAGCGTTGAAGGTGCTGATGGTGAATCCCAAACCTGTAAACAAACAAAAATATCAATTCAAATTTATAAACATATAAAAAGTCTCAATACATACCTTAAGAATGTGACCAAGTCGCTGCTGTTTTGCAGTCTAAAAGAAGAAATTACATTATAATTAAATAAAATTGTTAAATACGTATCCTTACCTTCAAAATTTTCGCAAAGTGACATTTCTTCACAGTATGTATACTGTCATCAAAACTCCGATGTTTCTAACTTGCTCGCTCTAACGCATAGAATTCTTATTAGAGTACGAATTCTTATCGGGCATGTAGCTCTAACAAAGGGACAGTTTTTTGACAGTTCGAACAAAAAATGTGTAAGTGTGTGGGTGAGATGACTAAAAAGTTGTGAATGTGTTTGTAAATCGATTGAATTTCAGGGGAAAGTGGTGAGCCGTAGCTGGCAGGGTAGGGTCACGAATTTCGATACGATACGATACCATATCGATACTTTTGGCATTCTTTACCGATATTTTTTACTCGATAGTTTTAAAGCGATATTTTTTTGGAATCGAGTACCAGAACCCTAGTATCGTATCGAATGTCTAAAACTCAAATTAATAAGATAATCACCCTCATTGCGAGAGTCGTGTAGAATGCAAGTCGTTTTTCGAGGGTCGAATCATATCGATAATTTCACGTCATTGCCTAAAATTTCCACTCGACTAGTGCATTAAAACGGAAAAACTTGGCAGCACTGTATAGATTCCGACGCTTTTCGTCGTTTCCTTATTTCGGCACGACAGTAGACAATGCCAATGTTGTCGAGTCATACAATTTAGCCTAATTTATGACTTACGCAATGAGGCTGCATGTGACTTACAATTCTTCCCGATATAAATTGGGCTTTAAAGAAGAGAAATTTGTACTATAGTTTAGATTGCATGTAGCGGGATTTGAACCCACGGCCTCGGTTTTCTAAGTCAACATCTCTACCTGTAAAAATAATAATAGATTGGCGTTTACACAATATGTTAGTGTTTGGCCGAGCTTCTCCTCCGATTTGTCGCGTGGCCTTGGTGTTGTGCCATAAATGGGGTCCCTACTCTTTTACGCCGACTTTAAACGGCGATTGTATTTTTTTATGAGAAGTTGTTTTTCTTGGGAGAAATACACTCAGAGGTTTGCACACTTCCAGTCACTACACCACAGCGGCCTACATACGACACCAATGTTGAGAATTTTTTTTTGGATTTTGGCAAAGATATTTGGAATATCGAGTCTTTTTATTCCGATATTAATGGGTACCCGATATTTTTACAGCGATACTTTAAATGAGTACCATATCGATACTTTCCGTTCGATATCGTGTCCCTACATGCGTCCCACAAGATGCAGGGTTATATTCTCCACAGTATTATGGTGTGACACACTAGCAATTTTTAACGATTAAGTTTGCGCAAACTTTCGTTAAAACTGGTTCAGAAAATTGCGTGTAACCGAAAAATTATACTTAAGAAATTAAGAGAAACTCCTCAATTTACATTGCATATAAAGTATTTATTAATACCACTTTATGTATATAAAAAGTGCTTATTTCAATAATATGATATAGATATGTATGTATATGTATTTAAATTATTGCTCGCCAACCATATGTATGTAGATTTTGTTAAAAAATGTGAACGCGAGTATTGTATTTTATTTCTCGCTTTATAAATAGCGCCTTTATTTATTTGTATGTGAACAACTAAAAACCTGGAAGTGATTTTGTGAATTTGATTTGGTGAAATGGAATATAGCTTGTAAGCTAGCGCAAGTGCCGTGAAAAGTTAGGTTATGAGAACCGAATAAAAAGATGCAGTGTTGTTGTTGGTGAATTAATACAAAATGCAAGCAACGAACGAATGTAAATGACTATTTTTCTTTATGTGAATTAGATATGTCGCTATTAATCACAGAAATTTAACTTGTTGCAAGTTGTTTCACGCTTATTTAAAATACACTGCAACTTTTTGAGGCATTTTATGGTATAATCTTGGTCAATGACGGGTTTTCTTCAGAATTGAATGCTCTACAAAAGTGTCCATTGCGGTGTAATCCTAACTCCCACCAGCGAGGTAGTACGCGTCACTAACCCCAATTCTTTCACGAGATTCTCGTTTTTTTTTGCCCCTGTCTCGAAAATAACAAGAGCTACAGTAAAATATAAATGACAGCGATACTTTAAATGAGTACCATATCGATACTTTCCGTTCGATATCGTGTCCCTACATGCGTCCCACAAGATGCAAGGTCATATTCTCCACAGTATTATGGTGTGACACACTAGCAATTTTTAACGATTAAGTTTGCGCAAACTTTTGCTAAAACTGGTTTAGAAAATTGCGTGTAACCGAAAAATTATACTTAAGAAATTAAGAGAAACTCCTCAAATTACATTATCGCTGACCTGCAAGCTAACATTACAAGTTTAATTCCTTTTTTTGAGCATAAAAAATATATTTCCAACAATACCATAAATTTCATGCTGTAATAGGTGAATCTCCTGGCAATATTAGCCCTTAGGTAAGCAACCAACAATTTGGCCATGAAACCCTGTGGACACTCATGATCCAAACGTAAAGCGAGCTCCACACGATCAGTTCACTCGTCAATCATTAAGGGGCCAATAATGATAAAATATTAAAAGTTTTGAGATTGAAAACGTACTTAATACCCATTTATATTACTCATATTGCACATTCCTAACCTGAGCGGAATAACATTATTTGTAGAAAAAATGACTCGTTACTCGGCAATGCGCAAACGCACAGAGGCGGTGAGATATTCCCTAACGTGCAGATTCTGCGGAAACAAGCACCCCATCAGTCTTTGTCCTGTATTTCGGGCTAAGACACCCGAAGACCGTCTACGCGATGTCTTATTGCATCTGTATTGCTCCAACTGTCTAGCCGGGACCCAGCGAGCCGCCCACTGTACTAACGAGGGTAGATGTCGACGCTGCCAGGAGTCGCACCACACGCTACTGCATATCGACGATGCAGCCGAAAAACGCACCAACCGCTGTAGTCAAGATCGAGGCAGGAGGGCGCCTCCATTTGATCCGCGCACTTATCGACCCGTGCGCTATGACATCTTTGATTGCGTTGGACCGCGCGCTGGAACTCCGCTTAGGTGTAACGGAAGTCACCAACCAGCAAGGCTACTTCCTTAAACAGCGAGGCAAACACGGTCAATCGGCAATAGTAACGACGCAGGCGGTCGCCATTAAAAACTTTGAGAAACGAACGCCGGTATATAGTCTCGACGCTACAATCGCCGGATTCTACTCTAACCTAAAACTTGCCGATCCGGGCTGCCATATTTCTGCGCCAGTTCGCCTAGTACTCGGTGCCGACGTCTTCGCGAAAATTATACTAGGCATTCTTCCAGCGAGGACTATGGGCCCGCTCTTAGCACAGAACACCATCTTCGGATGGGTGCTCTCTGGCGCCTGTTAACCATAATTTTTTCTTACCAATTATTGAATTTTTCTTTGTAAATACTTACTTAAAACATATTAACACACAACGAATTCCATTAATGAATAAAAAAGTGCGAGTGAAATTTTAAACCACGTTTATTTTTTAAAGTTTTCTTGTTTGTGATCGACATATAGGTACCGTCGGCGGAGACCAGTACCAGAGGATGACGATTATTTAGTTAGTTACAAAAGTAGATAAACGGAGCATGGTGGTTGGACGCGCTGGAAAACATTGCGTGTCGCAAGGGGGGCCGGCATGTTTAGGCCAACGGCCTAAGTTTGCTACACATTTTTCGACCCACCCTAATGTATAATATAACTTAATTATTATGGTTGCTGTCGAGCTGTTAACTACTCTGTTAAATCTGCAATAATCAAACTTTCGTCAAATAAACAGTTCGACAAGCAACCGTAACTAAAATCAAGAACTTATTTTTCGAGTTTCCGAAGAAGAGGACGTCATCCAGCCACCAAGTTCTACCATTTATTTTAAAGGAAATCTGTAACACAAATATATACATATATATATCTTACTAATATTATAAATGTGAAAGTTTGTATGTTTGGATGTTTG
>NW_023458691.1:151012-153472 GCF_013731165.1 Rhagoletis pomonella
AGCGACAGATAGAAATGTTCGGCCGCACTTAGGGATTATAACCCTCACTACGTAGAATTCTCTTCTGTGTTGCCAAAGAAAGGGGGTTGAACACCTTTTGCAGAGAACACCTTTCTGCATAGGCGGCCTTCGGCCGCACTTAGGGATTATAACCCTCAGGCAGTAGAATTCTCCTTTCTGTGGTGCCAAAGAAAAGGGGCCGAACACCTTTCTGCGTAGAACACCTTTCTGCGTAGGCGGCCTTCGGCCGCACTTAGGGATTATAACCCTCAGGCAGTAGAATTCTCCTTTCTGTGGTGCCAAAGAAAAGGGGCCGAACACCTTTTGCATAGAACACCTTTCTGCGTAGGCGGCCTTCGGCCGCACTTAGGGATTATAACCCTCAGGCAGTAGAATTCTCCTTTCTGTGGTGCCAAAGAAAGGGGGCCGAACACCTTTTGCATAGAACACCTATCTGCGTAGGCGGCCTTCGGCCGCACTTAGGGATTATAACCCTCAGCGAAAGGAGCCACAGGGACAGTAAATACATATTTCCATGGAAAGGTTTATATTTTTAATGCTGACTGGGTTATATCATATTTTCTTTTGTCTCTCATCCTTCTTGTATATTTAGCAGTTTGACAGCTAAACGCCACCATTTAATGTGCATATGCAACCAAAGGCAAACGCGTGGTTTTGAAGATGTTTTTATTTAATAAATTGTGATTGATAGATTAAAATTAAAGTACCTAATAAAGAAAGTTGTAACAAGTCGAATAAAGTTTAAAGTGAAGGGGAATATAAAAATGCATTAGTGAAGTGGCTGCTTTAAGGAAAATAGGAGTGATAAATGTGAGCTATTTTCCGAATTTTACAAAAAAGGGCATATTTCAAGGGAAAATTTTAGTAGACGGACGGCAAATTCTAGAAAAAGGGGGGATGACGGGGGGTAGAATAGGACCCCCTGATTTCAAAACTACCCCCCTTTTTTCTAGCAACCCTATAGTTCTTATATAATTTATTGTTAAAGTTTTCATATAAACGATGAATAAGATAGCAAAATAACATACAACTTAGGGTAATTCTCTAGGGGGGGTAACAACCCCTAAAAAAGGGGCGGAAAAGTCGGGAGGGGTACCAAACGGCGCGTTTCGGCCCCCCTAATAACAATCCGGAGGGGGGAGGTAATATTATTAACCATTTAAAAGTTATGAACAAAAAACTTTTGTTAAATTTCGTTGTTTTCTATGAGCAATTACCACGTCAAAAATGCACTAAATCACCAGTTTCCACTTTTAAAACACTACTAAAACGTTTCCGGTTATTATTTTATGCAAACCAAATCATTTATTCACTTTTATTTTATATATTTCGTTAATAAAACAGAGTAAACAAACTCTGCGCCTGCTAAAATTATTATAACCTCAAATCGCTGGTATTGCCACTTTATTTCACATTTCATTTGCGCTATTCTACTCAGTTTACACTATACACTTCTTCTTCTTCTTCTTCTTCTTCTTTTTACTTTCATCTAAATAAGAAAGTATCGAAGTATTGATTTTTATGGAAAAAGCGCCGCAGGCGAAAATTTTTAATAAAAAATCGCGCGATTTTTTATTAAAAATTTTCATTATTTATCGAAGTATTGATTTTTATGGAAAAAGCGACGCAGGCGAAATTTTCATTATTTATATATATATTAAACGAAAGAAGATACCGAAAAGCATTGAACAGTGCACACATCTCATAAGGAAAAGTGAATTATTACGAAATACTAATCCAGTGGCAGCACAATAGCTATTTTGGAATCTCGCGTTTCAGCTGGCAAAGATTGTCAACTTCTTTTTAATAACAAAATAATCTATCTTAGGTTGATAAAACAATGTGTTTCTTTAATAAATAAGTTAAATTATATATTTTAATAGTGTTTAAAAAGTGTGAACAGGTGATTTAGTGAATCTTTGTCGATGTAATTGCCCATCGAAAACAACGAAATTTAACAAAAGTTTTTTGTTCATAACTTTTAAATGGTTAATAATATTATCTCCCCCCTCCGGATTGTTAATAGGGGGGCCGAAACGCGTCGTTTGATACCCCTCCCGACTTTTCCGCACCTTTTTTAGGGGTTGTTACCGCACCCTAGAGAATTACCCAACTTAGTGCTACCAGACTGGAATTTTGAATAATAAAAGCGGATTTTTAATTCGGAATTTTTACTTAGTAGAATTATTATTTCTGTGTTGCCGAAGAAGGGGGGGCTGAACACATTTTGCAGAGAACACCTTTCTGCGTAGGCGGCCTTCGGCCGCACTTAGGGATTATAACCCTCAGGCAGTAGAATTCTCCTTTCTGTTTTGCGAAGAAAAGGAGCTGAACACCTTTTGCAGAGAACAGCTTTCTGCGTAGGCGGCCTTCGGCCGCACTTAGGGATTATAACCCTCAGGCAGTAGAATTCTCCTTTCTGTTTTGCGAAGAAAAGGA
>NW_023458691.1:153572-161616 GCF_013731165.1 Rhagoletis pomonella
ACTTTCTTGGTTACCTCAGTTAAATTTAAATCCAAATTGTTCTGATTGAGTTTTTTATCCAACGGTTTTCTTACGTCTTCTACTATTTCAGGAGAGGACTCGGCTTTTCGTTTTTTTGATTGTTTGCGACTGTTTTTAAGAATCCATTCGGTTTCTCATTCATCAGTTTCATATATGCATATATTTTTCTTATTGACTTTTTCAGAAACAGTTTGCGAACTACCAGTAGGTCTTAAATTTTGATCTTCTGCTTTTAGCATAGCTATTTCATTTTTTAAGGCTTCACACAAGTGCTCTAATTCACATATTTTTTCGCTTTAATTGAACCTTTTCCATAATATCTGGGCCTATATTTCCTCCACCGCCTGGTTGAGGATTTTAAGTACCCATTTATTACGCCCTGAACAATACGGCAGCACCGATTTTTACGTGTTGGTAATGCAGTTCAGAATTAGACAGCGGCCACCAGATGTTTATATTTGCACTCCACACAGCTGTTCGGTTCACAATTTATTGTTTTGGTTTTAATTTGTGTGGTTTGTTATTTAATTTTCTTTAATTTGTTTTTGTTTAATAGAGTTAAACTGTTTTGGCGCGCGTTTAACTTTCGTTTTGATGTTTTTTAGCGCGCGTTTACACAATATTTAAGTATGATTTCTTTCGCTTGATTTACGCCGGGCAACCAGACGATTAGTTTGCATGGATGAGGACCGTTCGTGGCCAGAACATCGACAGGAAAATGAATCACGAAACGTGTCCAGCACCAAATAATAAACAATTTACTACGAGCTTCAGAATAGCACCGGTTTAGAACACTTCGAATGACGTTCGACCTGTTTCAGGAATGTGGTATATGTAATCTCTAAAATGGTTAAAATTGGCAAGATTATTTAGAGACATCTTTTAATTTTCTATTTTTCTGCTTTTGCAATTGTCATCGAGATTAGTTTTGAAATTGAAATGTGTCGTGTGAATATTTACAATTTGAAGATGAAATTGACAATGGAAATTTCCCAATTTGAAGCGCATGGAAACGTACTTTTATTTATAATCGGCGCGTTCATAAGGCCTAGCTGTTTGTTTAAGCCACCGCTTAAACTTAATTCAGCGGCTGTGCGCGCATCCTTTGGCCGCAGCGGTGTCGAGGCGATCCAGAAAAATGATTCCCGAGCGCGCACGGCTGCCTACCATCATCGTGCCAAGTTAGACGAAAGTTAGTTCAGCTATTAACACCGGTTAACGCACATGCGCCCTATTTGAAGTATTAGTTTTCAATCAACACGATTTGTAGCTCTAATCAATGCCTACACTTGTGGTGTATATACATATATTTACCCTCGACCCAAGTTCAGTGTTTTAAAATAAGCAAGGCAAGTCGAATATTTCTTTAAGCGGAAACTCAAGTGATTGGTGAGGTGAGAGCGAAGGGACCAAGCGAAGAAATATTCGTGAGCGGCTTATGGGAATCTGCAGTGAAAAGCTTTAAAATCCATCTAAAGAAAACCGCTGCAACCCACAAGGTTCTTCTTCTTCTTTATTTGTCGCTGTAACCGCCTAAGCGATTTTGGCCGAGTCCAAAACAGCACGCCAGTCATTGCTCTTCTGTGCTAACTGACGCCAATTGAAAATGCCAAGTGAAGCCAAGTCCTTCTCCACCTGGTCTTTCCAACGCAGAGGAGGCCTTCCTCTTCCTCTGTTCCCAGCATCGCGGCCCGCATTTAATATTATCAGAGCAGGAGCGTTTCTGTCCATTCGAACGACATGGCCAAGCCAGCGGAGCTTCTAAATTTTATTTCGGTGCACTATGTCTATATCGTTGTAAAGCTCATACAGCTCATTGTTAAATCGTCTGCGATATTCGCCATCACCAACGCGTAAAGGTCCGTAAATCTTCCGAAGAATCTTTCTCTCGAAAACTCCAAGAGCCGCCTCATCAGATGCTTTCATTGTCCATGCCTCCGCGCCATACACCAGCACAGGCATGATGAGTGACTTATAGAGTGTGATCTTTGTACGACGAGAGAGGACTTTACTTCTCAATTGCCTACTCAGCCCAAAGTAGCACTTGTTGGCAACAGTGATTCTCCGTTGGATTTCAAGGCTGACATTATTATTGGTGTTAATGCTGGTTCCCAAATAAACGAAGTCGTCTACTTTTTCAAACTTGTAACTGTCAATAGTGACGTGGGTGCCAAGACGCGTATGCTCTGACTGTTTGTGTGATGACAGGAGATACTTCGTTTTGTCCTCGTTCACCACCAGACCCATTCGCTTTCCAATCCCGAGAAGGCAGAACAGACGTAGCCCTTGTTTTTACCGATAATATCGATGTCGTCGGCATACGCCAGCAATTGTACGCTCTTATAAAGTATTGTGCCTGAGCGGTTCAGTTCTGCGGTTCTTATTATCTTCTCCAACATAAGATTAAAGAAATCACACGAAAGGGAGTCCCCTTGTCTGAAACCTCGTTTGGTATCAAACGGCTCGGAGAGGTCCTTCCCTATTCTGACGGAGCTGGTGGTATTGCTCAACGTCATTTTACACAGCCGTATTAGTTTCGCGGGGATACCAAATTAGACATCGCGGCATAAAGGCAACTTCTCTTAGTGCTGTCGAAAGCGGCTTTGAAATCGACAAATAGATGGTGTGTGTCGATCCTATTCTCGCGGGTCTTTTCCAAGATTTGGCGTATTGTGAATACCTGATCTATGGTGGATTTTCCAGGCCTAAAGCCACACTGATAAGGTCCAATCAGCTCGTTGACGGTGGGCTTCAGTCTTTCGCACAATACGCTCGATAAGACCTTGTAACCTATGCTTAGAAGGCTAATTCCGCGGTAGATGGCGCGCATGGCGGGGTCGCTTTTCTTGTGGATTGGGCAGAGCACACTTAAATTCCAGTCGTCGGGCATGCGTTCATCTGACCATCTTCTGCATACGAGCTGATGCATGCACCTAATCAGCTCCTCGCCGCCTTACTTGAATAGCTCAGGCCGTCAGCTCCAGCAGCTTTGTTTTCACCGCGTATTCGCTATACGTACCTCGTCATAGTCAGGCGGTGGGACAGCTACTCCATCGTCATCGACTGGGGACTTGGGTTCGTCTTCCTGACTACTTTCAGCGCTGCTACCATTCAGTAGGTTATAAAAGTGTTCCCTCCACAATTTAAGTATATTCTGGACATCGGTCACTAGGTCGCCATTGTTGTTCTTACAGGAGTTCGCCCCGGTCTTGAAACCTTCCGTAAGTCGCCTAACCCTCTGGTAGAATTTTCGGGCGTTCTTCCTGCCGGCTAGCATCTCAAGCTCTTCGCACTCACGTATTTCGGCCTCTCTCTTCTTATTGCGGCAAATACGTCTCGCTTCCTTCTTCAGTTCCCTATAACGGTCCCACATGGCTCGCGTTGCGCCCGATCGCAGCGTGGCCCTGTAGGCGGCATCTTTTTTCTCTGCGGCTTCTTGACATTCCTCATCGTACCAGTTGTTCTTTCGGGCTCGCTAAAATCCAACTACTTTTTCGGCGGCGATACTTAATGATCGGGAAATGTGGTTCCACTGCTCGCGTACGTCGGATTGTTGAAGAGTGCTCTCAGAGAGCAGGTGTGTGAGTCGAGTGGCGAATAAATTGGGCGTCTGTTGTGATTGCAGCTTTTCGACGTTAAGCTTTCCTTGCATTGTTGGGCGCACATTTTTTGCTGCACAGAGGCGGGTGCGTATCTTGGCTACATCCGAGTCGATGTTTGGTCCTCGGAGTGTACATACGTCCAAAACGCTTGAAGCATGCCTTCCGTCTATCACAACATGATCGATTTGGTTTCTCGTTTTTCGATCTGGAGACAGCCATGTAGCTTGGTGGATGTTCTTATGCTGGAACCTTGTACTACATATTACCATATTTCGGGCCCCGGCGACGTCCACCGGGGTGAACGCCAGTACTCGGCGACGGAGTCTCTCTCCTACCACGAATCCAACACCGAATTTGCGCTCCTTTACGTGGCAACTGTAGTAGACGTCGCAAGACTTCACGCTTACTTTACCTTGCCCCGTCCATCGCATTTCTTGGATGGCGGTGATGTCAGCCTTTGTCTTCCCGAGGACATCAACCAGCCGGGCAGAGGCACCTTCCCCATTAAGGGTCCGGATATTCCAGGTGCATACCCTTAAATCATAGTCCTTTATAAGTTTGCCGTGGTCGTCATCAGAAAAAGGGGGTCTCATCCGAGGCTGTTTGTTTCTTTTCATTGGGCGGGGTTTTAACGTGGCGGGACCCAAACCCAGCGCACGCGAAGTTTTACGCCTTCTCACTTTAGCTCGCTCCCAAACGGTTGTTTGGTTGCTACCCAGAGGATACGTGGATATAAATATCTGGACGTTGTGAGCTGCGATTTGAACCGTACGCACAAGAATCGCTTCTGGCCACTCCCAGGTGAATGGCAGTAAAAAGTTTTCCACTTCTGCGCACGGAACCCACAAGGTTACAAGGTTACTTTGAAGAATTCACGACGCTTCTTGTGCGAATTGAAGCAGTCCTCAATTCGAGGCCTCTGTCCGCGCTTTCCCTAGACCCAGCTGATATGACAGCACTTACTTCGGGCCACTTCATTCGAGGTGCACCGCTATTGGCCATTCCCGAGCCTAATTTGGAAGACCTGCCCCTACTAAACCGATAGGAGCACTTCACCACCAATTTAGTCGCCGCTGGAAAGAAGATTACCTCAAAGATCTTCAGAAGAGACACAAGAGAAGATTCGCTTCCCCCCACTGAGTGGCGATTGGGGCGGATCGAAAAAGTTCGCCACGGCCCTGATAACCACATACTTGTCGTAGAAATCCGTACACAAAATGGAGTTATTACGCGGACACTTGTCAAATTGTGCTTCCTTCCCACGGAGAATTCCCCACGCAAAGCACAATAAAAAAAGTATATATACACTTTCCCCCTGTATATTAAGGGTCTTAACTTTCCGTTTAAATATTGTACCCAAGTACTTCTCGTTTATCTGCCTTTGCTTCCACTTCCAGATCGAAGACATCATGGCATCGCGGATGGCATGCCCCCTGGCGTCAACGGCGGAGACGTATAACTGCCTACAATGCCGGCTCTGTCAGCGGTATCACGCCTTGCGGACGTGCCCGGCCCTCAAGGCGATGAAGCCGCCGGAACGATTGGGACTACGTGGCAATGCGACTCGACAGGCAGTTGCAAGACCTGCGGGCTAGCGCACCACACGCTGCTACATGTGGCAGCCAAGAACCATGCGCGCACGGGGCCAAGGGAACAGGGGCCCAAGCAGCGAACATCGGCCACAAAGGTCCCAAGAAGCGTCAAGCAGCGCACACCGCCGAAGAAAAAGGCACAAAAGAAGGCGAAAAAGAAGGCGCAGAAGATCCCGCGCAACCAGGCGCCGGAGCCGACGTGAAAGAAGACCACACGAAAGACGATCGCACACACCCCCATGGCCAGCAAACGGCCAACTACCAGGGCCACACCACCCACCGCGTCCTTGGGCATACGATCCGCGCACTGAAAGAGCTGCAGGAGACGCTCAGCAACGCATTCCTGCAGTGCGGGGATGATGTTTAAGCCGCCGCTTAAACTTAATTCAGCCGCCACTTAAACTTAATTCAGCGGCCGTGCGCGCATCCTTTGGCCGCAGCGGTGTCGAGGCGGCTCCGAAAAATGACTCCCGAGCCCGCACGGCCGCCTACCATCATCGTGCCAAGTTATACGAAAGTTAGTTCAGCTATTAACGCAGGTCAACGCGCACGCGTCCTATGCAGAGTAGTCTTTTGCGAACCATAAAAGTTAATGTGAAGTTTAAATCTCTTTAACAAATCCATATCGTTAATCCATTTGGAAAGTGTTATGGCAATCAGCCAAAAATCTGGCTTTGTGTAAAAATTAAACGTAAACAATACACAGAGAAATATTAACGAACTGCGTGAACAACCTTTGTACTTAATTATAATTGAAACCCAGTCTTTCTTTTGACCGGGAAAGTGTGTATGTGATCAAGGTAAGTGCGAAAGGCGACCACTGGAAAGTAGTCATTGTTGTCTAATTGTTGACTCTTTGTCTTAGAAAGGCACAGTTGAATAGTTCCGCTCAGCTCAACAGTTGGCGACATTCCGCCATATTTTCCATTGCAAAATGTTTTCGCTACCCGAGCTCAACGCGTTGGGTTAGCCTAAGAAGCTGAGCGAATAGACTTACGCAATTTTTATTAAATGTAACGCCGCTTGTTAAATGTTGGCCGGTGCAAATAATTTTAATAAATTGTACATAACTGATGTGGTAAAGTAACTAAAATATTTTTGTAATAATACTATATTTTTAAATATATGTTTGCTTTTCATTTATATACTGTTACATTTTTTATAACATTGATAGATTGTTTCAACACAATGACAGCTTAGCGTTGAATTGGAAATATTATCAGCGCAACTACCTGTGTTTATTGCAACCTAATTTGCTTACATTTATCAGCTGTTCATTTGGCATCATATTCATCAAGCCGTTCCTAAAAGTGTGTTTGCATTGTTCAACTTTGCGTTCAACATTTACGTTCAACTCAGCGCAGGATTGCACGAAAAAAATGTTGAATGGCTAAAAATATCAAAATATGAAAAAATATCAAAATATTCGCCATAAAAAGGTGTTTGCATTGTTCAACTTTGCATTCATCTTTTGGTTGAATGGCCTTTCAACTAATCGCTTTCAACAAAGTTGGTCGCCAGCCAACATTTAGCCATTCAACTTTTTTTTCGTGCAACCCTGCGTTGAGTTGAACGCAATTGTTGAACGCAAAGTTGAATAATGCAAACACTGCTTAAGACTTAATTGTCGGGTTCAACAGTTGCCAGCAGTTTGGTAGCAGTTGAGCTAAACAGCTACGTCTTATGAACGTGCCCAATAATAATAATAGATTGGTTCTTACGTTTCGCTTACATGAGATAATTGTTGTGTATAATAGGCGTCCAGACAATTATAAAGACAATACATTTTTCAGCGGCCGTCGTTAGTGTCGTTTGGCGTGAATTTTATATTATTTACAAACACAAACCACTTTTTCATAATTGTGCGATTTTTTGCGACTTTGTCTTGCTTCTTTTTCTCAAATTGACCAATTAATATCCCCTTCACTGTCTTCGCTTGAGAGAAGTGTGAATGTGTGTGTAAAACGTGTGAATCTATGTAAATATATAATATGCGAAGGGAAATATGTCAATCGAAATTGATTTATAAAAGCTTTAGTTTGAAAATATCTTTGATGAGGCTTACCACCTTTTCAAAATGTCATATCGATCTAACCAAATATATACCATATTTATTTTATGCGAAAAGACATTTTTGTGATAGTCATTCATATAGACTTTTGGTAATTCTCTAGGGTGCGGTAACAACCCCTAAAAAAGGTGCGTAAAAGTCGGGAGGGGTATCAAACGACGCGTTTCGGCCCCCCTATTAACAATCCGGAGGGGGGGAGATAATATTATTAACCATTTAAAAGTTATGAACAAAAAACTTTTGTTAAATTTCGTTGTTTTCGATGGGCAATTACATCGACAAAGATTCACTAAATCACCTGTTCACACTTTTTAAACACTATTAAAATATATAATTTAACTTATTTATTAAAGAAACACATAGTTTTATCAACCTAAGATAGATTATTTTGTTATTAAAAAGAAGTTGACAATCTTTGCCAGCTGAAACGCGAGATTCCAAAATAGCTATTGTGCTGCCACTGGATTAGTATTTCGTAATAATTCACTTTTCCTTATGAGATGTGTGCACTGTTCAATGCTTTTCGGTATCTTCTTTCGTTTAATATATATATAAATAATGAAAATTTCGCCTGCGTCGCTTTTTCCATAAAAATCAATACTTCGATAAATAATGAAAATTTTTAATAAAAAATCGCGCGATTCTTTATTAAAAATTTTCGCCTGCGGCGCTTTTTCCATAAAAATCAATACTTCGATAAATAATGAAAATTTTTAATAAAAAATCGCGCGATTTTTTATTAAAAATTTTCGCCTGCG
>NW_023458691.1:161626-162862 GCF_013731165.1 Rhagoletis pomonella
TTTTAATAAAAAATCGCGCGATTTTTTATTAAAAATTTTCGCCTGCGGCGCTTTTTCCATAAAAATCAATACTTCGATACTTTCTTATTTAGATGAAAGTAAAAAGAAGAAGAAGAAGAAGTGTATAGTGTAAACTGAGTATAATAGCGCAAATGAAATGTGAAATAAAGTGGCAATACCAGCGATTTGAGGTTATAATAATTTTAGCAGGCGCAAAGTTTGTTTACTCTGTTTTATTAACGAAATATATAAAATAAAAGTGAATAAATGATTTGGTTTGCATAAAATAATAACCGGAAACGTTTTAGTAGTGTTTTAAAAGTGGAAACTGGTGATTTAGTGCATTTTTGACGTGGTAATTGCTCATAGAAAACAACGAAATTTAACAAAAGTTTTTTGTTCATAACTTTTAAATGGTTAATAATATTACTCCCCCCCCTCCGGATTGTTATTAGGGGGGCCGAAACGCGTCGTTTGGTACCCCTCCCGACTTTTCCGCCCCTTTTTTAGGGGTTGTTACCCCCCCCAGAGAATTACCAGACTTTTTTTAATACTGTGGTCAGCATAGCCGGAGTTGGGCTAACATTTTCTCTGTCTAATTTTAACCAGTTTTTTAATGGGTCCGTCTCCGTTTCATATATTTCACTAATAAAACAGAGTAAGCAAAATTTGTATAACCTAAAATCGCTGGTATTGCCACTCTATTTCACATTTCATTTGCGCTATTACCCTCAGTTTACACTATACACTTCCTCTTTTTTTTACATTCACCTCAATTAAATATTCTATTTTCGATTTTTTAATAAAAACTTTCATTATTTATCGACGTATTGATTTTTATGGAAAAAGCTCTGCAGGGGAAGGATGAAATAAGTAGAATTCCCATTCCGTGTGGTAAATCCGGGGCTACCGCCCCAGTGATATCTATTATAATTCACAAAATATACATATCAAGCGAAAGAAGATACCGAAAAGCATTGAACACTGCACACGCCTTGTATGGAAAAGTGAATTATTACGAAATACTAATACAGTGGCAGCACTATAGCTATTTTGGAATCTCGCGTTTCAGTACAGTTCAGTTCAGTATGTGCTTGTTTAATAATTAAGTTAAACGATATATATTAACAGTGTTTAAAAAGTGAAAAGAGGTGATTTAGTTATTTTGGTAGTAGTGGACTTTAGCGAAAGCAGGTCAAAATGGACGGAAAAAGTTCGAGAGTGGTATCAATCGAC
>NW_023458691.1:162872-173357 GCF_013731165.1 Rhagoletis pomonella
CACTCTATTAATAAAATTTGTATTTCAACTTTAAAAACACCCAAATAATGCACAAGAAATATACTTTTGTGAAAAGGGGATTTCTGTTCCTTTTCTTCGCACGCAGAAAGGAGAATTCTACGAACGGCTTCTTGTTCCGTTATGGGCCCGTTAGGCTGTAGTGGCGTGGCTCCAGTTCTGGTGGGCAGCGCTCTGCTTACGCCGCTGAGTGGCGCGCTGCTAATGTCGGTAAGTGGTGCTCTGGCCGCGTCGGTATATAGCGCTCTTGCAATGTGAGTTGCGCTCTGGTCGTGCCGGTGAGTGGCGTCTTAACAACGTCGGTGAGTAACGCTCTGGTGACGCCGGTATTTGGCGCTCTTGGAGTATCGGGGAGTAGCGCTCTGACGTCGATGGCTAGTGGTGCTCTTGGCCGCGCTGATGAGAGGCGCCCAGTTAACGTTGTTGAGTAGCGCTCGGGTCGCGCCGAAGAGTGGCGCTCTGGTGGCGTCGGAGACCAGCGGTCCTGCTGGCGCTACGAATGGCGGCGGTACGCAGCTCTCTTGTTGGCATCACTCTACTGATGGCGGTAAGTTGCGCTCTGGTCGACGCACTTGACGTTGCGCTGTTGACGGCGACGAGTAGCGCTCTTGTCGGCGAACGAGCGGATGTCTTTCGTACGCGGCTTCGCGGTAAGCAGTGGCGAGCGGTGACCGAAACCGTTTTTAATGATCACTAAACTGAGTGGTGATGTCTTGTGGTGTGTGTGTACCACTCACAAGCAATCGCTCCATTCAGCCGTAGTTCTCACTACGAAATATGGTTTTCTAGATTTGAGAGGTGATGTCTTGTGGTGTGTGTGAACCACTCACAAGCAATCGCTCCCTACAACTGTAGTCGTTCACCGGCGACCACAGCTCCATGCTGACTGCCTGTTGGGCGGCTGAGTTCTGTCTTTTATAGGCTGCGTGCTTGATGTTGCGTGGTCATGCAGCCACATGTTGCTGTGTGATGTTGCGTTGTCATGGCCACAAAGATGCTGTCGGGTGTTGATATGAGTTGTGTTGCTTGACTGGCAGTTGCGCGGTGTCGTATTGTCGGCTTATGTTGTAGTTGCTTGTGTGGGCTAAATTTCTTGATGAACATTTAGTCCTCACCTTTGGCTATATGCGCGCTTTCCCTCTATACATGGTGACCGTGTAGTTCTCTCTTCGGAACCTCTGGCGTGCCCTGCACGTTCCCTGACGCTACGGATTCTCTCGGAAATCTCGGGATATTGGGGAATAGTGGTCGTCCCAATGTTGGTATCGTCAAAAAGCGCTCCAGGTAGTCGGGGCTCGCGCCCTTGGACAAGAAAAGCAGGGCTGTACCCCGTAGAGGCGGTGACGCTGGTATTTATGGCTAGCTCGATTTTGGGGAGGAGGTCATCCCATCGCTGGATCTGGTGAGTTGAGCTATTATTTGCTTGACCGTCCGGTTAGCGCGCTCCGTTGGGTTCTCCTGGGGGGTGCACGGCGCGGTAAACTGTTTTCGTATTCCCATCTCTTGGAGGTAGCGTTGCCACAGCGTGCTGGTGAACTGGACGCCGTTGTCCGAGATGATGATGTCTTCGGAACGCCAAATCTCGCTAGGATTCGTTCTCTGAAGGCACGACGTAGTCTTTCTGCCGTCGCGCGTCTCATTGGGACTAGCTCTACCCCATTTGCTGAAGCGGTCGAAGAATACCAATGGCATGGTGTTGCCATGTGTAGATCGCGGTAGGGGCCCGATGAAGTCTGTGCAGACCGTCGCGAAGGGCTCCGAGGCCACCTGTGAAAGCATTTTCCCGCGGGTTTCTGTTGTCCTTCCGTGTATTTTTGTCAGAAATCACACTGCCGCACGTAGCGGCTAATGTCACGGAACATACCTGGCCAATAGTATCGGTTGGCGATCCGCGCCACTGTCCGTCGGATGTCCATGTGGCCGGCGCTGGGTACATCGTGGTTCTCCTGTAGTACTCGCTGGCGAAGGGGGGTTGGTACACATAACATCCAGGGCACTACTTCCTCATCCTGGCTTCGGCACGGGATACGGCGGTAGAGCTGTCCGTCCTGCACCATATAGTCGGCCCATTTCTCCGGGTTGGCGCGTACTTCGCCCACGCGCTTATGCTAGCACTTGCATTGTGGTTCCGCCGTTATCGCTTGCCGAAGGGTCTCCAGAGGTTGCCGTGACAGTGCGTCCGCGACCAGATTGGCCTTCCCCTTTCGGTATTCTATGTCAAACGTGTGCTGCTCCAACTCCCGGGCCCACATCGCTATACGACCGGAGGGGCTCTCGATCGAGTTCAGCCACTTCAGCGACATGTGGTCGGTGATCACCTTGAACCTGTATCCCTCCAAGTAGGGTCACATCTTCCGGATTCCCCAAACGATGGCAAGGCACTCCTTCTCGGTGGGCGAGTAGTTGGCCTCCGCTTTGTTCAATTTCCTGCTGGCATAAGATATTACGCGTTCGCCACCTTCTAACTCTTGTGTCAGTACCGCTCCCAGGCCAAAGTTACTAGCGTCCGTCTGTAGGGTGAATTGCTTGTTAAAATCCGGACACGCGAGTACAGGGGCCTCGGTGAGCTTCCGCTTGTTCGACTTCCCACTTCCAATGCTTACCCTTTTTCAGGAGTGAAGTTAATGGTTAGCTTAACGTGGCGAAATCGGGCACGAAGCGACGGTACTACGAGGCTATCACGAGGTACTGGCGTACTTGCTTCACGTTAGACGGTGGTTTTAGTTCTTGGATCGCGGCTACCTTCTCGGGGTCGGTGTGGATTCCCTTGCCACTGACCACATGACCCAAGTATCGGAGTTCCTTCTTGAAGAAGTCGCACTTTTTGGGTTAATGCAGAGATTCGTTGTAGTCGTGCTAGTACTTCTCGTAGGTTTTGTACGTGCTCCTCGAAGGTGGAGCCTATGACGATGATGTCGTCTAGGTAGGCGAAAGCGTGGGATTCCATTTCTGGGCAGATGACGTGGTCGAGTGCTCTCTGAAATGTTGTTGGCGCGGAGTGCAAGCCGAACGCCATGACGCGCCATTGAAATAATCCGCGCCCCGGCACGGTGAAGGCTGTGTATGGGCGACTGTTCGATTCCAGGGGTATCTGCCAGTAGCCATTTTTGAGGTCTAGGCTGCTGATATATTTAGCCCTACGTAATTTGTCCAGTATCTGTTGTATTCTGGGTAAGGGGTATGCGTCGGGTACTGATCGGGCATTTAGTTGCCGATAATCCACACACAACCTCCACTTACCATGTTTCTTCCGAGCAACACGATGGGCGCGCTATGCGGGCTACAAGAGGGTTCGATGCACCCCTTGGAGAGAAGCTCGTCGATCTCTGCGTTGATGATGGCCTGCGTCGCTGGGTTGCGCGGAAAGTACCGCTGCTTGATGGGGCGGTCGTCGGTCATGACGATCCTGTGCTCCGCCACGTTGACAGCTCCGCTCATCGTTTCAAACTTTTGTAGTTCTTCTGCTAGGAAGCCTCGTATTCGTGTTGCCTCTGTATGGTTACCGCGTGGCATCCCCGCAGAGGTGCGCTCATCGACGCTCCCACTGTGGTCGTCATGGCATACTCTGTTGACCCTCTCACTCCTTGATCGGCCTTTCCGTCGGTGCTTCCTCGTAGCCGCCCTCGGCTGGATATTATTTGTTATTACTGGTGATTCGTTATCCACAGTGGTTTGTGAGGTAGCGGTATGTATCGGTGCCTGCTGTGTAGTCGGTTCGGTGAGTACGACGTGTTGACCGCGGCAGGATACTGCAGCTCCCATGCTTCCCAACGTGGCCAGGCCGAGTATGAGGTCGTCTATTGCGCCTTGCGTGATGTATAGCACTGCGTGGTACATCGCTTGCCCAAGACGAACCTCGATCTTCATGGCCTTGAAAACCTTGCTACTATTACCGTCGGCCATGTGTATCTCGAGGGCTACCGTTATTCTTTCTCCGCTTCCTACGGTTGCCATATATTCCGCTAGAGTGGTGGATATGAAACTCTTCGAAGCGCCGGTATCGATGACGGCCTCGACTAGCTCCTTACCCAAGTAGACCAGGGCGTACAGGCGACCGTGATCCTGACGCATGGTTATGGGTGTCTCGGCGCTGGGTTCGGTGGGCTCACCGAGCCGTGTTCTTGGTGGAGCCCTCCGCCGTTTCCCTGGCGCCGGCGACAGCATTCGATCGTGCGCACATTGGCTCGACCGCACTCCCAACGTAATAACCTCCGTGCATTGTGGCATTGCCTGGAATAATGTCCTTCCTGCCACATCTCCTGCATACGTTGTTGGGGTCGAAGCTCTGGTTCCTGGATAGACCATGACGCTGTGTGTCCGTCGCTGAGTGGTGTGGTGTAACTGGCGGGTGGTGTTGTGTCGTCCGCACCAGTGGGTGCGATGAGATGATTCACCTTGTTGCGTGGTGGTCCTCATCGGGTTGTCGCCGGTGACATGTCTTGCAACCTCTCGTCGTGATGTTTCCGACGTCCGTCTGTGGCTCTCGTGGATACCCTCGTACTCTTCCGTGAGTGTGAGAAGTTCCGATAACGTGGTGAAATCCCGCCGCCGAATGTATAACAAGTAGTCGGGGTGGCTGTTGCGGAAAATTCTTTCCAATCGCTGCTCGCTGCTATAGCCGGCGTGTCACATCAGGTTTTGTATCCCGATGACATAATCCTTATATTGCTCCCTTGGATGCTGCCTTCTCTGCCATATGTCGTCCTCGAGGCGTTCAGAATACCGGGTTGGCAGAAAGAAATGTAGGAAGTCGCTCTTGAAGGTTATCCAGCTCCTCCAGTGTTCGTTGTTGTTGCGATACCAGTGAAGAGCGGTGCCGCACAGTAGCTCGGGCATGGCTTTCGGGAGGAGGTCCGCATTCAAGGCATACACCTCGGCCAGCTCCTCCAATCGCTCTACAAAAGCTAGCGGGTTTCGTCCACCGTCATATTTTACTGACCACTTCCTTACCTGGTCGATGATAGGTGCAAACGTGTGGGTCGGTGCTCGGTTTTCAGGGTTGGCTGTACCTGCGTCGGCTCGGCGGTTGTTGCCGGCGGGTGTTGGTGCAGTGGTGGCTGATGTGATGGCAGCTGGTGCTGGTGTAGCGGTACCGCCAACTGGCTCTGTGTCGTGTTTTCCATAGGAGTAGTCGTACTCCCCGTACGTTCATCCGGTGGTACTGGCCTCTTCTGCTCATCCTCGTCTTCCGAGGCAGCCTCGTTGTCTCTGTTGGTGATTCCCATCCCCTGGAATTTGGCATGGATCTCTGGGTCGGTGTGCGCCTTGGCCGCCAGCGCCGTTATGCGCTTGGGTATTTCTGGGGCGGTACCCGCGCACTCGATCCCCAATTCCTGAGCGATGGATACTAGTTGCTCCTTGGGTGTATCATCTAGCCATGCTGTGTTTATTACCTCCGCCATTTTGTTCGTATCAAACGAACGTTTTGTAACGAAGCGTTTTGTTAGCCCCGACGCTTCTTCTACAATGCTGGAGTATACTCGCCGTTTCCAGGGTTCGCTACAATAAATTTGTGGTTTCGGGGCTCTGGTAAATCGTTCATTGTTGTTTAAACTTCCTTAACTTATATAAAGAACATATAACAAATAACAACTCGAAAAATTCGGTGGCGTCACTTGCAGTGGCTGGGTAACGGCTTCTTGTTCCGTTATGGGCCCGTTAGGCTGTAGTGGCGGGTTACTAACGTCGGTAAGTGGTGCTATGGCCGCGTCGGTATATAGCGCTATTGCAATGTGAGTTGCGCTCTGATCGTGCCGGAGAGAGGCGCTATAACAACGTGTCGCCGGTATGTGGCGCTCTTGGATTATCGCTCTGACGTCGATGGCTATTGGCGCTCTTGGCCGCGCTGATGAGAGGCGCCCAGTTAACGTTGTCAAGTAGCGCTCGGGTCGCGCCGAAGAGTGGCGCTCTGGTGAGGTCAGAAACCAGTGGTCTTGCTGGCGCTCGGCTGGCGGCGGTACGCAGCGCTCTTTTTGGCGTCACTCTACTGATGGCAGTAAGTCGCGCTCTGGTCGGCGCACTTGACGTTGCGCTGTTGACGGCGACAGGTAACGCTCTTGTCGATGCGCTGTTGACGGCGAACGAGCGGATGTCGTTCGTACGCGTCTTCGCGGTAGGCAGTGGCGAGCGGTGACCGAAACCGTGATGTCTTGTGGTGTGCGTGTACCACTCATAAGCAATCGCTCCATTCAGCCGTAGTTCTCACTACGAAATATGGTTTTCTACCTTTTAGAGGCGATGTCTTGTGGTGTGTGTGTACCACTCACAAGCAATCGCTCCATTCAGCCGTAGTTCTCACTACGAAATATGGTTTTCTATCTTTGAGAGGCGATGTGTTGTGGTGTGCTGACTGCCTGTTGGGCGCAGCGTTGCCAGGTTGACGTTTTTAACGTCATTTGGACGTTTTTTGTACCCTGTTGCCCTTTGGACATTTTTTGTGTAAAAAATGGCGTTTTTTAACTTCCCAGTAATTTTTCTTTGTTACTAAATCTTATAAGTAGAACTGATTTTGAATTATTTTCTTAATAAATCTTTACAATCTTTGTGTTTTGCTGCAGCTGCGTATTCAAAGGCTGGTTGTGTAAACGCTTGAGGTTACGAGGCTTGCTGTAATGGGTGCAATTGCACATTAAAAGCCAATTCAGGAAGAGCCGATCTATTGCAGCAGGCACGCTCGCAAAAGCATCAAAAAAGCTGTGCAGCATAAAACGTCAGAAAAAATAGGCCACTTTTTTAAGACTTCATTGAAAATGTAATGAACACAAAAAATATTGAAATATTAGGTCCATTCAATAACTTTTCCAGTAAGTACTTGCAGCGAAGGCGTAAAAGAAAAATAGAGAGTTAAATTGAGAGCAAGAGAAAATTTTCAAAAAACTTTATTGAACGCAAAACTAGTAAAAACTTGCAACTTAAGCCATTTTGACACCTTCTGACGGTTAAGTTTCGGCGCGCGATTTTCTTTTTAATTGGGAATAGTTCCCATCATCATAAAAATAAAAAAATATACAATAGATGTCATTTCACTAATTATGTTTCATCAAATCATCCTCTTAAACAGTTTGTTTACATTTGAATTTGAAACATAACCTTACTTTTGGACTCCTACAAATTCCTGCTAGTAAAATTTTTACTTGCAAGACTTTGCAGCTCTCTCGGTTTGTTACTCTCTCGAATTCGCTCCTTCTTGCAAATAATTTGGGTTATTGATAGCATTCGCTGTAAAAACTTGCAAGTACTAGCAACAATTCGTAACATTTTTTTGATATTGAATGGACCTATTGCTATGCTTCTTCTTAGCAGAACGTAATTTAGCATTTTCGTCAACCGATCCCCTAACCAAATGTCTACAAGAAAAAAAATTATTAAAAATCAACGCGATTATATAGCCCCTTTAAAATTGCACATCATTGTCCTGAAATTTAATTGGCTATCAAACTACATACTCAAAAAAAAATCTAAAAACTCTGAATAAAAAGTTGAAAATCTAGCTGAAAGTTTGCAGATTGTTTATAATTTTTGCACAATTTTTGTGGATTTATATTTAGTTTGTTAATGAGCTTGGCTTTTATGGAAAAATAATAAACATTAAATAAACGAAAGAGAAACAGCCAAAATCGATAAAAATATTAATGACTTAATAAGCTGATCACAAGTGTATGTATAAAATGATTTTTATATTAACGAACAGTTTACAATGAATTTTAAATGTGCTCTGTCGAACTAACCGCCAAAATAACGTAAGCGACGAAATTTTCTTTTTCATGCAGAAATGCATCTAAATGCTCTAGGAATATTTCTGCATCAAAAAGAAAATTTTGAAAAAATGTCGCTTACGTTATTTTGGCGGTTAGGGCTCGATATGTACCTTTGTATACAATAAAAGTTTAATAATAACAATTTTTGTACATCCAATTGAAAAAGACGTTTTTTGGTAGGAAATGACGTTTTCTCAGACCAAGAGGGACAATTTCTCATGCCAAAGACCTGGCAACACTGGTTGGGCGGCTGTGTTCTGTCTTTTATAGGCTGCGTGCTTGATGTTGCGTGGTCATGCAGCCACATGTTGCTGTGTAATATTGCGTTGTCATGGCCACAAAGATGCTGTCGGGTGTTGATATGAGTTGTGTTGCTTGACTGGCTGTTGCGCGGTGTCGTATTGTCGGCTTATGTTGTAGTTGCTTGTGCGGGCTAAATTTCTTGATGAACATTTAGTCCTCACAACTTAAAACATCACAAATGTATAAAAACGAATGAATATGTGTTCAGTTGAGTTCATTTACTCCATTTATTTGCGTCAAATTCATCAAAACACAGTGCGAAAAGTGCAAGTGTTTTATGCGAATAACTCTTTAATTAATTAAAAATGTGAATTTCCGGTATCGGATTATTGTTGTTCGCAATAAAACGCGTCGACTGATACCCCTCTTAGGGCCGGTTACTCAATGTCTGGTTAACACTAATCTTCGTTTAAACATCACTATCGACGTGTTCGGCTCCATGCATATAACATGGAGTCGGTAACGTCGATAACGATGTTTTACCGGAGATTAGTGTTAACCAGACATTGAGTAACCGGCCCTTAAATTTGTTCATCAATTTTGGGCTACTTTCCCTAAAGTGCACTTTTACCGTGATTGCCGGTTGTTCAATGTCTGGTTATTACTACTTGCCGGTTAAACATCATTCTCGAAGTTTTCAACATCATGCTTATAACATGTGATCGATAAAGCAGTCGTTGTATTTAACCAGAGCTTCTACCTCCGATTAGTGCTAATCAGGCATTGAACAACCGACCCTACATATGCATATAAATGTAAAATAATCACCATTTTGTATCTTTTGCAACGTGTGTTTATTTTTTGTACGATTTTTCTGGTAAATGCTACGCAATCGGTTTCGTGGAGCACCAACCCTGGTCAGCATTATGATGCATCGATATATATTTGTAGGAATGTTAAACTATGTTCCCATTGGCGTAATTTAGAGGTCAATCTTAATTTACGCATAAATTAAGTACAAAACATGATAAAAACATAACAAGGTAAAACCATTGAGAGGCAGTCTGACGTTTGCCAACAATATAATTTTAAAATCAAAACTCAAACTCACACACACAATCTCATTTTCAATCTCAAACAACAACAATTGTGAACAATTTAATTTTTTTATTTTCAGTTTTATATGATTTTAAAATGTTGGCAAACTTCAGAAAAAAATCATGGCTGACGAAATGAGAGAATGAATTTACCTTGTAATATTTTTATCATGGTACAAACTAAGTAATTTCGCCTTGTAAAGGCTGGTATGCAGCTCTCAAGAAATCGGTCAAGAAAAATTTGCCATATTTCGTGTGTGTGTCCAAGGAAATTTGACATTTTTGATACTACATAGCCTGTTGCCTCACTCTTTCCTCAATAAATAATGGAACGGGCATATATTTCTCTTGCAAACCTGGGTTTCCTTGTGCCCTTTTTCACAAAAAACTTTAGAAAACCGTAGAAATAGCGTAGCAAATTTCTTAAGAACTGCGTACTGCCTGAAGGAAATTTTACTTAAGTAAATTTCTTACAGGCTAACCTAATATTCACGCACGCCGCCAATTTACTGTCAAAAATTTCTCATGCACATACAACTTGTATGGGACCAACCGAAATTGAACGGCGTGCGTATGAAGCTAACTCAATTTCCAATTTTTGTTCTGCGTGACATTTTGATATGACGTTTCGCTCAATGAAATCAAATGCAAACGCACGCAAGCCAATTTCGGGTGACGCAAAAAACCAAATTCGACGGCGTGCGTACCAAAACGAAACTGCCTACAGGCTTTAGTGCCGTTTGCACCATGTCTAGTTAACGCTAACTGGAGGTACATCCTTCAGTTAAGCACGTTAACTGCTTTATCGATCACATGTTATATGATGGGTGTCGATAACGTCGATAAAGATGTTTAACTGGGAGTTAGAATTAACTAGACATGGTGCAAACGGCCCTTAAAGTCTCTCAATAAATTAAGTTGAAAGTACGTAGTTTATCTTAAACCAAGAACCAAATCACGAACAAATCAGTGTCGTCTCTAATTTTATCGATAATAATCGAAAAAAATATTGTCCCATCACTGATATCTCATTGTGTTTGGACGTTTTTGTTTTTAATAAACGCGCGTGGTAGTTTGTAAAATATCTCTTTTGGTTAAATAAACAATAACACAGGGTTGCTACAAAGCTGCCAAAACAAATAAAGAATCGCGTGTATGAACGCACTTTATTTAGTGAGGTATTTTAAACGAAACTAAGGGCCGGTTACTCAATGTCTGGTTATCACTAATCTGCGGATAAACATCGTTATCGACGTTACCGACTCCCTGTTATATGCATGGAGTCGAAGACGTCGATAACGATGTTTAACCGCAGATTAGTGCTAACCAGACATTGAGTAACCGGCCCTAAGTATTTTATGTTGGTAATG